>NC_083350.1:19770000-19952500 GCF_030254825.1 Meriones unguiculatus | reverse complement strand
TCTCTTTAGGGTGGGCTTTTGTTTGGTTTTGCTGCTTGTTTACATGATATTTGTTTTTCACCGCGTGTGCTTTACTTTATAACCCGGTCCCTTTGCAGATCATCGTAAGGTTTTGAGGAACGTGCCCATGATTCTCCCTTTCAGCCCTTCTGCTTATATTGTATTTCAGATGTCACTGTGGAGACACGGTGCATCAAAATGGATACCCCAAGTCTCCCAAACAGAGATAATATCATACTGTACAGTGTTCTGACTCGAAAACCTTCTACTGGCAAATAGCCATTTGGTGTCAGCTTGGCGCCATGCTTGCCATGGAGCCTAGATTTAAACAGAAAGTCCTGTGTGGCCCTCAAGGTTGGAGAGTAATATTTAGGAGCGCTGACATCATTTCATATTTTCTCTGTAGGCTTTATTAGTAAAGCAGGTCTTTTGGCTCTCTCAGAATTTGTTGTTGTTTTTAAAGGTTTGGATAAGGACTAAGAAGAGGGGATGAAAATACATTTTTATGAATTGTAAAATTTATTAGCATTTTCCAATTTGAAATGACAGAACTCCCAGGAGTTGCTAAAATGCTAAATTGTAATTCCCAGAGTTGTTAGCCCAGCGTGAATAAATAGTATAAAGAAGTTCTTGTAAGAGGATGGTAGAAACTTTGACACATTGCCTGTTTTTCTGTTTGTTTTCTTTTCTTAGTAGAATGGGACGTCTCATCAGTTAGTAAGGACTTTACAGTGATTCTTTTTCGCTTATCTGCACTTGGGAGTGAGTAGGTTTTTATTTATTAATCTCACGGTGACAAGGATCATAATTTTACTTCGTTCTGCTTTGTTCAAGCTCTGGTCTTGTCACACTTTATACTTGAATGCGTGTGCGCACATGTGCATATCTGCCTGTGTTTGGCAATTTTCGTGGCTCTGCCCCCTTCTTTAAAATCTGTTGTGTTAAAATGGGAGGCAGAGCAAGGTTTTCCCTCCCTGCCCCCTTTCAGTTTCTTTCTTTTTCCTGCAGGCAAACTGCCCATCCAGATGGCAAAATTTCACCTGTAAGCAATCTGAAACCCAGAGGTTAATTCTGACACCTTACAGAGCTTTTCAATTTTCTTCTCACAGGGCACAGCTAAGCGCAGAGTAACTGCTGAAGATAACCCCGTTCCCCGCCCCCAGTTAAAACACTGCATGCTGTGATTGGTTCTTTCTCCCGCAACCCCAAATCTGTATTTGGGGCACAATTTAAAATAAAAATGTGGCCTCAGGCATTTTACTGTCATTGTCCAGGGCACCTCTGATGCAATCTCTGGCCGCTTCTATTTCGTGTAAACAAGGAAGTGATGGCAGAAGCAAAGGAACAAGTGGGGACCAGCAGGTCCATAGCTGAGAAGCAGATCTTTTTCATTTCACAAGTGGCCCGTTCTGAGGCTTTGATAGCCCCACTGTTGGCTCTCTCCACCCACCCATTTCACACGTGTGGCCAAATCCTACCTTCCAAGGCCCACCCAGTGTGATTCTAAAAACCATAGCCCTGGACTCGCTTTTTGTTCTCAGCGTGGCTAACCTCTGGTGGCTTTCCTCAGTGACAGAGCTGCAGAGATACAGGGTTTTTCACCTGTTATTAAGGATTTTTTTCCCCCTGGTCTCTCAAACAAGTTTTGAGGATGTTTTTGTAGAGGAAGGTAGAAGGCAGGGGAATCATTGTTTCCCCTGTAATAATTATAAATTCTATCAGTGCTGAAATTACCAGCTTGTTCCCAGCGTGCCACTCTCTTGCTTTTTTCTTTCTTTTTTCCCTAGAAAACTTTTCAAAAATAGTTATTCATAGAGGCTGCCCCTCATCTGGTGTGCCAAGTATTCCCTGAGCTACCTGTTCAGACTTGGGACCCCATGGCCCATGTGTGGCCTTTTTTTGTTTGTTTATTTCCCCTTTTGCTCAGGTTAATTTCTGTGGGTGTTCACTTCTGGAAGGGATTGGATTTCCCACTGTCCAGAAGCAGGCCACATTTGCTGTGGTTACTGAACTTTGAAATAGGAAGCCTGTGGGTGGGTGATCAGGGTTGCCTAGCTTGGAAGCCATGGCTGCAGTCAGAGAGCATTAGAGCTCCAGAACCGAGGATGGTAAAAGCAGTTGTTCATCCAGACACGGGAAGATTTTTGTCTCAGGTATTGCCACAACAGCAGCATTTGTTTGTGGGCAGAGAAGCCTGGGAGAATGCCAGTGTCGCCATCCAGCTGCCTCCTGTTTCCCTTGCAAAGTTTCCCATAGCTTGGGGTCTTTGTAGCGACTTCAGGGAGCCAGGTGGAAAGAGTTGGGGAAATTTGTTTGTGGAAGCAGCCTTTAAAAAAAAAAAATGTTTGCTTCAGAAAAAAAGAACCCATTTATGATTAGGAAGTAACTGCTTCAACATTGTTAAAAGTGTTTGTGATTTCTTGAAGTCTGTTACTCTTGAGCACTGCCTAACCTGAATTTTGGGGGTCACATGGGAATCCCAAATCTTACAGATTGTATATGATAGTAAATGTTTTGCTTTATAGTATATATTTGAATCCAATGCCTACATATGAAAGAAAACGCCCTAAAAGACACAAATACATTTAAAACATAATTGGTTTTTAAGGAGTTTATCAAACAAAAGAAGGCCTTCTGAAACGGTTGGATGTTGATAGTTTTCATCTCATCCTTTCTGTCTGTTTGCTTTCTCTCCCTCTTAATCCCAACCATGTTTGCTATGTTAGGACAAACACCCATAGGCCTTTTTAAAAATGGTAGTGATTTGAACACTAGGGATTCCCCGCGCCTTGGTAAAGATTTGAATTGAGCGTGGGCATTTTAATGAGCAAAGTTTTAGCTGCTTCTCACCTATGGTTTGGGAATTGTGTAGAAAGCTTCGTTTAGGTCAGTTTTTTAAGTCTGTCAGCAGTGGGGTGGCTGAATGCTGACAGTCACTGTACGGAGAAGCCCCTTGCAATCAGGTGTTGTTTAGCCATCTGGACATTTTAATTAGTAATAAAAATATGGGTCTAGATGCACAGAAAAAGGATCTCTGGCACACAACAGCCCGATGCCCTGCACTGATGCCGAGTGGTGTAAGACTCCATCCCCCGAACAAGAGTGAGCCAGTGTAAGCGTTGAGACCGTGTTCATTCCTGTTAGCTAGGACCCAGGCTTCATTTTCCCATTGGGCAGCAGTGTACCAAAAAACAACTGTTTTTATTAGATGATGAATAATAGTGTACAATGGAAATACGCTCTCATTCTTAAGTAATGTATTAATGGCCAAACATTCCCTGGTAATACATTGTACGACCTGGTATAGTGCGGGTGTTAGAAGAAAGCTTAGGCCAGGGAAGGTGGATGGGCACGTGTGTGTGTGTGTGTGTGTGTGCCCGTGTGTACGTGCGCATGCGTGCCTATTGTGTGTGTTACAGTTTTTCTGTTTTATTACTATGTGTAGTGATGCAAATCATTTAACCACATAGAATTTCCTTTATGCCACACAGGTAGAATGAAAATACTGTAACAGCTCTGATACATATCTGTTAATATTAAGATGAAGGTCATAAGGGCACATTTATGAACATGATCACTGTTATGTAGAGTTGTAACAATTGATGGTTGTTATAAAATACAGATTACCAACTCATTACCCACTTACTCGCTTCCATAATTCAATAAATCGTCCCGTGCTAATAAGAGCAACGAGGATACCTGATTGCATTGAGCTACTATCAGATGGTAACTTTCAGACCACCAAAAAAAAAATAATAATAAAGTGTTCACAATTTTCATCAAGAAGCACTGATCCATTTTTCCAAAATATCTATGTTCTCAGGAGCAGTGCTATTCTTAATTAAGGCAGAAGCGGGTGCAATTTGAGTGAAATAGTGACCCTCTAGAGAGATGGAGAGTGAACATAGTTTAGGGAAATGAGTCTTACCGTCTCCTCTTGGAAACACGTGTATATGCTTCTCTTAATCATTGGGAATTTCATGTTTGCAAACCCCTGTGATACCTTAAACAGCAGTCGTTACTGTTGAGAACCAAGCCATTATCACACGGCACAGTCACACACACTCGAGTACATACACATGCATACATGTAAGCTTACTCGTACACACACCGCATATTTTTTTCCTTAAGACTGTGTCCTCTCCAGAAAGTGAGAGTGCGGGCAAAATCATCATGGAGTCACATGAGTTGGTGTACTCAGCTTTTATTACGGAACCAGTTCTTCCTTGAGAATTCCTTGGGGGGGGGGAGAGACGGTTGTTTTCTTCATCTAAAAGAATGGTGAAACCTCATGCCATGGTATGTTTCATTCATTTTCTTTCACCTCTGTCAGCTTTAATTCAGTGCTAACCTTGATGACAGCATTAATATCATTTAGACGGCATTGCCACTAACAACAAACACGTTCTCAATAGAGGCCTCACAGCTTTTGTGGCAAGCGTGTCCAGGGGACCCAGTGCTTGTGGTAGTCGTGTTGTTGGTGCCGTCTCAGTGGAGGCCATCTCCAAGCAGCTCATTTGGTGGTTCTCAAAGCAAGCCCCAGAGGAAATGGGAACATGCCTGTTCTGACGGTGGAGCTTGTACCATTATTCTTTTAGACTCAAGCATGAAACTGTACCGGATTTATTTGCACGTCCTACCCAACCTCATGACCAACCTCATGACCAGCTTCTGAGCAGCTTCATTTAAATAGCCAGTGAACACCTAGAGTCTACTTGTTATTTGTCTTGAAACTGAGAAGACAAGGCTACAGGTCTGCGAGGTTCTCTGAAACCCACGTGCTCTAACTTCTTTGATTCCGCTCCCCAGACTTCGGGTTATCTTTTAGAAAAATAATCCCCCTTTCAAAGGAGCTCAAATGAAAATTTGGGGGCCAACATTTACCATTTGGAAAAAAAAAAAGTAATTCAAACTAAAGTGTGTAGCCAAACTCCTTAATTGTGATGCATTTGCCCAGCTCCTCTCTTCCATCGTCGGGCCTGCTCTGACGCCATATGGCCTACCATGGAACATTTAACTTGTCAGATATAATGGATTGTCCTGGAAGCAGATTTTTGCTTTGAGCACTCGGCTCCTTTCTTGCATTTCATTCTCAGCTCCAGGCTGCAGGATGAAGGATTGTGGTGGAAATGCAAAGTCGAGGCGCACAGTTGATTCCCCCGAAGAGAGTGACCTGTATGCCACAGAATTTTACCCATGTAAAGAGGCATTACCCCCGTCACTGGCCTTGGCGGGCCGCACGTCAGAATCATTTAAATTTGCCCGGACTTAACAGATTGTGCAAACAGTCCGGAATTGAGTGCTTAGGAGTAACAAAGCCTCGTCATTTTAACTTCTGCAGAAACGGAGTGCCCACACCAGCTAAAGGGTGCATGTCCTCCGCCGTGACCCAGGTGTCACCCAAGCCACCTGGTTTATAGATACTGTGGACTCACTTCATCATCCCAGTCTGTGGAGATTTGATTTGAGGAAAAAAAAATCACCTGATGGGTCCAGCTCATGGCTTCATGGTTTTTGTTTGGGAGGTAGGGCTAAGGCTGAAATGGCCGCCGAGACGGATAGACAAATGGTAGCAACGCAGCCAACCTGGCTTCCAGGTTGAGGCTTATCTGGGACTTACTGTAACCTGTTTGAAATCAGGAGCTACTCTTCCTGTGGGGTATTTAATCTTTTTATCTGCAAGGAAAAATGAAGTACAATTAAATACACACACACACACACACATTTATTTATTTGTTTGTTTTTGTTTGTTTTTTACTTTCACTCCCCCACCTCCATTTTAAATTTGTTCTACTGTTTCAGAAATCTCAAGCCTGGAAGGTGCTGGGAGAGGTGTGTGGTCTCTTCAGTTTTTGGAAGACTCCCTTAAATAAACAGTTCGTGTCAACAGACACACACACACACACATGTATAGCTGCAATCACCTTCTCTGGCATAACTTTCTGTAACCCCAAAGCAAGTAGAATATAGAGGTTTGAAGCAGAATCTGGTAGTAACCAGTGGAGCGCAAACCTCGGCAAACAATTAGGAGTGTACGTACGTGAATTTAGATACGAAGCACTGCGTCCTGGGCGGCTGTGAAGCGACAAAGATGAATGGATCTGGATGGAGCACACGGATAGACGCACACTAGAATTGATGCTATTTCCAAGAGTGACTTAATATAATTCGCACAAAAATGTTACGTGCTAGAAAATTAGCATTTACTTTACTTCTAAAGATACATGTATTGTGGAGAATTCCTAATATAGGCTGCACAGGCCTATTAAAACCACAGTAGCCTTGGAGAGTAACATAAGCTCTCTTATGTGCAAAGAATTTCCCTCTTTCTAAGGACCAGCTTTCCACAGAGCAGCCAGGAAGCCTTTATTAAAGTTGCTATTAAATAATAATGTACTTGTGTTTCTTGGTAATTCTATATCAAGATTAGTTTTGTGACTAGCTAGCTCCCCCTCCTTCAGATTTGGTCAGGGTTTAATGCTTTAAATAGGTTTGGGGAGTGCCTGCCTAGCCGGAGGCTGCTGTGTTGGGGCATGTGCGCCCTCTGCTGGCCACATCGTTTGGAACTGATTGGAATGTAGGGTTCATAATTTTACTCTTGAGGTAATGGTGTGTGTATGTGTGTTGGGTTTTCTTTTGATTTCATCTTTGAACATGAATCAAATGTTTTTTGTCACTTAAGACTGAGAATGATCACTCATTTGTTCCCTGGAAGTGAAATGTGATTTTTAGTTTGGGCATAATTTTGCCATCTCTACAGGCCTTACCGATCACTCAAAGGACATGGATGTTGCATGAAGCTCTTAGCCATGCTCCTCTTGGCCTGCTTATGTCTGGCATGAGTTTTAGTTTGTCTAAGCTGGGAATAGAACTTCAAGGGCAATGGACCCTGAAAGTCAGGCTGTGTCCATGAAATGGAGGGCAACCCTAGAAGGAGGGCCCTTTGCTGGGGTTTGTAGTTTCCCTTGCTTCTGGGAAGATTAGCTTGTGTTTGCACTGTGATGCTTCATGAAGGCATTTTGAGTTGTTTCAGAAATCTGAATGACCCATGCTCACCTGTAGCCAGTGAAAATGGTAGTTTGAGTGGACCCATCATTGTTTTGCCTGCCTTTTCCTGTTGCTCTGAGGAGTGTGGGGTTGTTATTGAACCTAGGCTACAGTAGGAGACTGTTCAAGGACAGTTAAGACAGGTTGTCACCTCCCTGCCACTGCATGGCGGACAGTACCTGTTGCAGAGGGTCTCCTTCCCAGTAGAGGAGAGCAGGGCTTTGCATAAAGCGCAGGCTCTTAAGAAAGCAGTGGTGTTTGTTGGCACAGTTATGTTACAATTTCTGTAATAGTTACATTTGTGTAAATGGTTTCTGTATATCTCTGAGCTGATGTGATTGAATCAGGTCAGTCATTGTGGTAGAGGAGACTTCAAGCTTTGAAGTTCTTTGGGGTTACATTACAAATTTCTCTTATTTGTTAGCAACTGCCACTCCCAAATTCCCAAACCAGCTTTCCAAACACGACACCATCAAAGGGCTTAGTTCACGAAGAATCAAAATATCATCTAATGTTTTCTTGCCTCTCTGTTTTGCCAGGTTGGGGTTCCAATGGTGATAACATTTAATTTTCAGAAAATCATATAAGCAACACTTTTTTAAAAAATTATTTTGATGTATTTAATGTCAAATATTAGGATTGTAATGTATGTTCCTCATTACACCCCACCGTCACAGTCTCCTGGGGTAGCACGTGTTCTCCCTTCTGTCACCATTGTCATTCACGAGGTTTTGCTAGGTGGTCTAGCTTTGGGCCTTATTCCCGTGACACAGCTCCCGGAAGCACAGTGTCACATTTACTCCCCCGAGAGTGACGTCAATCAGGGACCCTTCACCTTCTGGCACAGGGTTCTAAAAATTTCTCCCTGTGTCATGGTTCAGATTTATTCCAAAGCCATTGAGATGGTAAGTTTTGCAGGTTCTAGAGCCGAAGATGGCTGTCTGTAAACATCGGCACATTTTGTTTCCCGAGTGCTTTGGATGAAATGAGGTCATCCCTCTGGCCCTTCTCCTATTCTCTGCTCCATTTCCCTGAACCCCCAGCCCTCTCCTCCTTTCTCCTCCATCCTATGCTCTTGACTTCCTCCCTTGACCAAATCCTTCCGGAAACAGGGCATTTCTCTTAAATATTACGCTGAGGGGATAGGTGCCTTGTGCCTTTGTATCTTGAGCTTCAAGTTCAGTTAACTAGCTGGCGTCACAGGGTAGCTGGCGTCACTGTCTGCCTGACAGTATGGTTATTTTGCTCCATTCTCTTGTTCTTGAAGAGCCCACAGTGTGTTTCTCTTTTTCACATCTAACCTTCCTACTCTTTTTCTGCTCTATAGTTAACCTGGAATGCATTTTGAATTCAGATTATTTTTCCTCAGTTCCTCAGCAAAATATAGATTAATTGTGTTCCAATACTAAAACTAGAGAGTTGATCATTTCAGACTTCACAGACTGACAGCTGGGGTTAACCATGTTCACGTGTAGGCATATCTGGATATGTATCTTTAGTAGCTACGTGTATCGAGCCTAGTAAGTTGGGAATGGAACTTTAAATGAGACAAAGCATAGAAGTGTAAAGACATGGGCATGTGCAGGCCATAGCTGTAGTATATATGCATGCGCTATTCAGATTCTGTTTGCATATACATTTTTTACTACACTTTAAAATTTCCCAACATCTATTTCTCCTAGTTTTGTGTAGCCTTGAGCATCATATAAAAAAAAAAAGGGATTTGTTTAGGAGAAGAGAATTACATACTCTCTCTTTTGAGACAAAGTCTCGTAGTTTGGTCCATGTGTTTTCAAACTTGCTATCCTTCTGCTTCCGTCTCCTAAGTGTGAGACTTGCTTCCAAGTACTGTCATGCCAGCCCCAGGTACATGTTGTTGTTAGTCACAAACTCAACTTGAAATTGAGGCTCCACTTAGGCGTTCAGTGTTCAGGCTTACTTAGGCTTTTTTTCTACATGGACAACTAAATCCGTATGAAGGTATATATACTCTTTAGAGTTTGCTCAGTGCTAAAGTTTCTTCCATCTGTCTTACATTAGTTCATTCACAGTTTTGACGTTCTTATTTTGGTGTTTACTCTCACGACTGCTGTTAGACCTGATTGTTTATTGAACATCAAGTGACTTATCTGGCCAAGGGATCCATGTGGTGAACTGCTGCTACAAATTATCTTAAAATTTGCTGATAAATTCTTTAACACCCAGGCAACGAAGTTCAGTGTAGATGATGTCTCTTTACACCGTGGCAGAAATGTCACACTTCTTGTCTGATGAGAGCGAAGGATCCAAATGCTCACCTTTAGGCAGTGTGGGTACAGAGAAGCCCTGAGCGTGAGGGTCCTTTCAGTTGACACAGGGCTCGGTCACTTTCTGGAGTTCCATCTGTATCTAAACATGACAGCACCCTATGGTCAGGGTGGAGAGGGGGTGATTTGGAGGCACTGGGCCAGGTCTGACAACAACCTTCACACAACCCAGGGCACCTGTGGGTGTGGACACTACTATTCATTGGAGTAATTAACGTGGCTGTGTGAAATAATTTTCTTGGCAACCACCACCCTTCAGGAATGAGTTGACTGAACTTGAAGATCCCCATAGAATTAGATTTATCTGCTCGTGAGATGTAGTTGTCAGAAAGGTTGTGGATACCAGCTTGCCTGTCCTGGGAAATGTGACTCAAATAGGGTGGCTATGGTAGAATCTGCATTTTGTTATTTGCCAGGCTGCTAGATTTGTTTGGTGCCTGTTCTCCATAACCTGCAGAGGTGTGTGTACCTATTAAATTGGTTGCCACAACTAATGACGTTTTATTAGTAAAATAACATAAAATGCAGGGCTGCAGAGGTAGCTCAGCGAGTGAAATGCTGCTCTCCCACAAGGACCTGGTTCAGATCCTCAGCACTCATCCAGCCAGGCATGCCAGGACTCACATGTAACCTCAGCACAGAGGGCAGTCACACAGATCCTGCAGCTTGCTGCCTGGCCAGCCTAGCTGAGACAGCAAGTTCCTGGCCCGGTGAGAAACCCATTTCAAAAGATGTGGGGGAAAAGAGTCGGAAGAGGACATCCCAATGTCATTCCGGGCCTCTACTCAGGCCCACACAGGCAAGTGAACCCTAATACACAAGTGTACCAGTACCTCATAGGCACTCACACGCACACGCGCAAACACACACACACACGCACACACAGAGTGTGAGAGAGAGAGAGAGAAGATTCTGAACCCTATTCCACCTGCCCCAGGAATTTGTCTTTAAGAAAGGCTTTCCTTTTGATTGGTAAGATTTCTTAGACATTGACAAAATATTTGTGGATTGCTTTTCCTCACACGTTTTTTTCTTCTACATGAAAATGAAACAAAACATTTTTTTTAAATTCTGCTTGCTTTTGATACCTGTATTAAAAGATAATCTTTTCCCCATTAACTATTTTATTTTATTTTATTTTATTTTATTTTATTTTATTTTATGTGTATGAGTATTTTGCCTACACATATGGCTGTGTATCACGTGTGCCTGGTGCCTGCAGAGGCCATTTGGAGCCCATGGAACTGAAGTATCAGCTGCCGTGTGGGTCCTGGAAATCAAACCGAGGTTCTGTGGAAAAGCAGCAAGTGTTTTTAACTGCCGAGGCATCTCTCGAGATCCCAGCTTTCCTCTGTTTTTACGTTTATTACTTTTTGAAAATGTGTTTTGTTTTGTGTGTATGGGTGTTTTGTCTGCATGTCTGCCTACCTGGCTCTTGCATGCTTGTTCCCTCAGAGACCAGAAGAGTCCGTTAGATCCCCTGACACTGTAGTTATAGATGGTTGTGAAACCAATGTGTGGGTGCTGTGAATTGAATTCAGGTCTTCTGGAGAAACAGCCAGTAGCTTTTGCCACTAGGCCAACTCTCTGGCACTTTCTCCCATTTTTATAAAGAAAGAACGAAGAACTAAAAAGCACAAAAAAATAATAATAAATTAAAAAGTCAAATACACAAGCTGTTTGTTATAAGAACCTACAAATCCCAAATTTCTGTAGTTTTACCTATTCCTTGGAGAGTCAAATTACAATAAAACTATAAACTAGGCCAGCCAGCAGCATGGAGATGCTATGCACTTAAAACCACTGGCAAGTTACTTATTAGAAGTAAGTTGAAGGCTTCTGGGGTTGCCCTTCATCCTCAGGGTCTCTAGGGGACCCTTGTACAAATTGCTGATTCAGAAAAATCATTACTTGGTGGTTCGAGTGGCACTTTAGTGGCCTTAAGGAGTTATTTGACACACCTCCCCAAACAGCTAAGTTATCCCCGTGATTATGCTGATTAATTGCACACTCTGTGGAATTAGTGTTATTTTCAAGGAAAGATTTTCCAGCATTTGGAAAATAGCACACAAAGTCACCCGCGTTCACTTGCTTAACACATAAGCCTCAGTGCAAGACAGCGAATGAGAGGGTTAGCTTGCCTGACCCTGCCTGGGACCCTTGAAATGACCCATGGCACCATTTCTTTTCTGCAGGACGTTCACTTGAAGTGTGTTTTCATGGAGGCTTCTTTTTTCCTCCCTCCTACCAGGGACCTGAGACCTATTGGGCTTTATAAACTGGGTGAAATTACCTGGGGACTATGGTCATGGAAGTGTAGAGACAATATCATCTAGAATAGTCCCAAGAGAGGTGGCATGCTGAAGAGAAGGCTTCTTTGCGGGGCCCGGAGGCTTCTGACCTCTCCTTATCGCCTCAGATACCTGCGTAGCTTTAGCAGTTTCCTTTCTTCATTTCCCTGACTACATCTGTCTGAAAGGAGGCCTTGTATCTGGTTAATGAATTCCTGGAGTGCGTTCAGTACATCACTTTGCCACCCTCAAGTTCTTTCAGGAGAATGGACTGAACCAGAGGCCGTTCCCAAAGTGAAAAGTTTGGGGAGAGCGGCCAACATCGTGCATTTGTTGGGTTTTATTGCGAGTGGCTCTGAAGGCAGCACCTCCCTCGCCTGGGGTAGAAGAGGCGACTTAGCAATCAGAGGTTGTCCACACCTCCTGGTTCCGACAGACAGACAGACTTTGTTTGTGCCGTAAGGAACGTCAGTTCTGAGAAAAATGGCTAGCTCACAATTACCACTATTCACCGTTATGTGGGCGCTGTGGACCTAGTCACCTTTCTCCGGTGTTTCTCTCTGCTCTCCATTTAGGAAGGAGGGAGGGCAGGATTTCCTGTGTGTCCAGTGACTGATTTACACTCCAGAAATGGGTTATAATTCTCTCAGTGTGGAATTTTAAGTGCTTATGGAAGAAGATAGTGCCGTCCTGGTGTATAGACAAGCATATTCTCCTATGCTCTGCAGGAGAAACGAGCTATCATCTCTGAGATTTTGGACATCTGACTGATAATATCACCTCTGTTTTAATAAAACTTGTGCTTGCCACCTATGTAGGGGGGTCATGGAGAATTAAAGTCGCCTGGCTAGTTAAAACAATGGAGGGGTACTGATTTCCATGACACATAGCAGCCTACCAAGTTATCACCAAATGGACAGTTCAAATAAGCTTATGCTAATTTAAGTAAGATAAGAGAGAGTTAAAAAAAAGTAAGCATCTACCAACTGCTTGATAGAAAACTACAGACATGTATTATTAACCTTACATACTCTTAGCATGGTTTTTCATCACAAATCTTCTTAAGATTTGTCAGGACCTGTATTAATACACAAAACAAAGATGGAAGCAGGAATTTATGTTCAAATCCATTTCTAAAACACCATATTAAGTGAGCTAAACATCTTCACCTCAGGACTTCTAAGAGCCTTTAAGACACAAGTTGAATTTGTGGGGGATGGTCATAGAAAGCTTGAGATGTGTTCTGCTCCCTTTCACTTAGTTTCCCATTTGGCGTCTGTGGGCCCATTGTGGGATTGCTTTCCCGTAGTAGACACTTGAGTGATGCTGAGTTACCCTATGTTATAATTATGTCTTTACTCTCATTCTTCTCTGTGTATTTTAATACACAGTTCTACTCTCCACATAGAGAATGTGGATAAACGCTGTTTTCTGCCATGTTTTTGTTAATTACTTGCTTTGAGTTAACATGGAGACGGTGGCAGTTAATTGTGGGACGTCACAGGTTCTGTGTATATCATTTGTACAGCCATAATGTATCTAGAGACCTTTTAGGAATAAAACACCATGTAAATGTAAATTATCACTGCCTATAAGACACTTTCATTAATTTCATATCAAATTCATGAGTGTTTTGAGCTTCGGGATTTCAGAGTCTTCAGTGTTGGCCTCTGGTTCATTTGTACCTTATTTTCCTAAAGTTTAAATCTCAACAACAAAGCAGGTAGAGATGACAGGATTTGAATTCTGGCCCTGTCACTTAGACTATCAATCACTTTTCTGTGCCTCAGTTTCCTCATCTGCTAAATGGCATTCATGTTGCTCCCCTCACCGGCTGTTTGTTGTATAGTTTAGGTAGACAGCATACGTGGTACCTGGAGGCCTCTGGATGATGGCTCCTGCAAGGTGAGCTCTCGGCTCTTCTGACTTGGGTCAGGCGTGAGGAAACAGCCCTGTGATGAGGGGATCCCACATAATCACCAGCGCACATCTTCATTACCCCTGACACGTCTGTTGCCGCTTAATGGAGTAGCCCTTTTATTGTACTGAAAAAGATGCAGGGATGAGGAGGGTAGGCACAGATAGGTTGGAGTTGGGACAGGGACAGAAATTTATTCTGATTCGAGCATGTTTACAATGAGTTCCCTAGTCTGGTGCTAGGGAACAAAAGGCTCATTCTTCAGTTCCCAGAATGAGGATTAGCAGGGAAATAGCCGGGCTGGGATTGTCCTATGGGATCAGATAATTTTTCATCAGGGCTTTGAACAGGATACGGTGTTCCACCGTACAGGTGCTCCTGTTTCAGTGGTGAGTTAAAAAAAAAAAATCTGCTACCTAGTCTACCTGTCAGCAGAGCCCTTTACAATCGGGGGCCACATACCCCGGTATGACCCAGTCGTCTTGCTGACCAACCTCCAGAGGATGTTCTATGCCACAGCTCACTTCTGAAAATCACCATACAGAAAAGTTGCCCATGTCTGTCTTTGGAGCTTGCCACACGGCTTTAAACTATGGTGCGAGGCCAGGTACACTCATCTACCAAAGGTGATTCTACTACCCTTGTGAGTGAGTGGAATGGGTTTCTGAGCCCATTTTCATGAATGTCATTCATTTTCCTTGCAACAGGATACCATGATACGTTACAAGGAAAGCCAGAAGTCCAACGACAAATCATAGATTATCTAAAGACTGAATCTGGGTTCTTTAGATACTTGCTAACTGCACTGCCCCAAATTGCAGCAGCAATAACAACAACAACAAATTTTCCCCCTTGCTTTTGGGGAGAGCATGATAAAAGATTATTGTCAGGGTCAGCAAAACTATTGGCCTTAAAAATTGCAAATGGCTGATATTTTCTGCTGAGATTAGTTTTTTTTTTTTCGTGGGCAACAGAAAGAAGGAAGTGGATACTTTATTGATTGCCGTGTGGTGCCATTTTTATCAGTCTCATTTAAATATAGATTTCAGCCACAGGCTAGGCTTCCTTTGGACAGAGCCCACTTTGACTTTTGGGCCTGCTTGCTCACGGTAGACACCGACCTGTCCTACACAAGAGCCTGCATATTGATCTCCTTTGTCTTCAGGATTGATTGACGGATGCTGTGTCTGCTCATTTACAGCATTCTTCGTATTTAATTGGGAGGAAAAAAAAACCCCATTGTGACACAGCACTCATGTTCCTTCTATCCATAGAGCATTGCTGGAGAAGAGGGGGTTGTTTAGCATGTGGGCTTACCTCAGAAGATCCTCTTAGTCGCTCTCATTCAGCCATCTCTACATCCCTCATCAGGTCAGACCATTCGCTTCCTGCACGGAAATTGCTACCAGCAGCAGAATTTAACATTTGGTCTTTTTAGGTTTAAAAATGAATCAAATGCCTGACAAGATTTTGTTTCTCATGTATATTTCACAAGCCTCTCCCCTCCCCCAATTTATGGGCATATAACAACTGCTACTAACGGCTACTTTTAGTTTTTAAAATATGGACAACGGTACTCCATGCAGTAAAAGACTTGAGCGATTAATGCTACCCTTATGCCTCTTTTGAGTAGTTTTAGCCATGGGGCTTGGCACTGCCATCATTGTCTTTGTGCCAAAAAATATCCGCAGCGGCTGTCGCATTCAAGTACTGGAGGGTTGTCTTGAAAACTCCGCAGTGAGCGTGGCGGGCTTTGCTCATCGCTACTATCTCTTTTAAATATTGGGGAAATGGAATCCTGAGCTCCTTCAAAGTGCCCGTTGTGGTTGTGTGGCCGGAGGGTGGGTGGAAAATAATGGAGAGAGAAGGAAATAGGCTCTCTGTGCCAGCCAGTTGATAGAAGTGACAAAATCCATGCCCGTCATAGAGGATGCACAGATATTTAGGGACCTTTGTGTCCCTGAGCGTACACAGTTACTTACGGGTCCCACTCAAACATCTTATCAGTGAGCTTCAAACTTTCATTATCTTGAAACAAACATTCAAGTGAATTTGAAACAAAAAAAATTCCTATCAAGTCCATGCCTAATTTTTAAGGGGCAACTGATACAAAATACATGATTTTTTTTCCCCCCAGAGAATGGGCTGATATTTCAAAATGGCTACTTTTTATCGTTTGAAAAATGACAGAACTTAAAAAATCTGATGTTTTCGAGGTACTGGGGCTTTGTCCGCAATCCCTGAGTATTTTGCTCCCAACCAGGGTTTTGGGCTCCAAGGGCAGATTTACAGTTGAATTTGGGAACAAAAAGCTGCAATAAAGTTAAAGGCTTACACTATTAGAATGAAATGTGTTCGCTCATGATCTCTGCGGTGATCTATTTGATGGTAAAAGTGGATGCTACAGATGAAACCTTCACAAGGAGCATAATCCTTGGAAAAAAATAGTCCACCTCCCAGCCTCCCGCTGGCTGCGCTGCATCGTTGGTACCTCGCAGACTTCGACAGAGCCCTGGACGGGTGCCCATTGATGTCATGGAAACACTCAAATTACGAGAGAATGATTCATGTCTGTGCTGGTCTCTCACCCTCCCCCACACAAACAGGAGTAGATTTTTAACCCTGACAACTTGTAATTTGCAGTGGGTTTATTTTTGTATCTGGATAAATATTTTTTAACAAGCAAAATGAAGATTAAGCAGTCTGTATCTGATATGATAGTGAAGAATGCTGGGCCCATGGAGCCAAGAGTACTCTGGAGATTCTCCGCTGCTTGAATTCATATTTTCCTCCTCCCATCTCTGGCCTCTTCCCCTCCCTTCTTAGCCCACTGCTCTCTTTTCTCTTCTTCCGGTCTTTCTTCTCCACACCGTTTCTCTCACTGTCTCGCTCTTGTGCTTGTCCTTCCTGTTTGCATTATCCTAGTAGAAGGAGTGGCCCTGGTTTGTATAGATGTAGCAAGACCAGTACTGATAGAAAAATTGTCCTTTCCAGTTATGTGTGTTAGAGATGAGTTCTAGAAATAATACCAGGTAGTCAAGATCTTTTAGCAAGTACAATGGAGCAGAAGGGGGAATTTTTCTTATACCCATATTTTATAATTTTATAGTTCAATATTTGGAAATGACCAAACCAGGACATTAGATTTTCCGTATTCCTACAAGGTCAAAGCACCTTTAAAATAAAAATAAGAAAAAGAAAAAGAAAATCACTTTTCTGCCTGCCTATCTGTCTATCTGCCCATGAAGTGGGTAAGCGGTGAATGCCACGTTCAAGTTAAGTATGTCATGGCAGGTTTGAGGATTTCTCGTATGGAAGAGCTCACGGGAGGTCACATGATCTTGCTTGTAAAGGTCATGCCTTTCCAGGTAGTAATAGTTACAAAGACCAGTTAAAAGGTAGGGGTAGGTTACGTGAGACACAGCTAGCTCAGTAGGCACAGGGAGTGGCGTGCAATGGCGTTGAGGCCGCTGTGGGCATTGCTTTTTATGCTTTGCCTAAACATTATGGCAGAAGTACAGTTTTCCTACATTTGACTTTTGTTAAAATCAGGAGAAAAGCGAATATGGGTGTGGGGGGTGCCTGAGACTCAGAACTTGCCCTCTTTGAAACCATCCTCCATCCGAGGTGTCAGGATAGTGACACAGACACAGAGCGCACTTGACCCCAGAGGTAGAATTTCGGAAAGACAGATTCTGTGTGTGGTGTCGGGGAGCTTGATTCTGATAACACTGACATTGAACCCAAAGAGAAAATGACAACTCTTCCTCTCAGCATTTATGTTGAGGGAGAAGGGAAGATTTGGGGGTTGTAAACTTTTAACAGGATATGATGGTTTAGATCCTCAAAATATAAGCTTTGATTTTTTTTTTCCTCCTTTGAGATAAGGGAAGAGTGAACTGCTGGCTCTAAAGTACAAAGTACCCCAAGGATCTAGTCTTGACGAGAAACTGTCTCATTCTGGGTGGAGAGAGGTCCCAAGCTGGGCCTTGCCCCACTAGCCCCTTGTCATTCGGTGTGGTCGTTTTCTAGAGCAACCCTTTGGACGTCAGCAGCTGGACTCACCTACACCTCTGATGATGCGATCTTGATTAAAATCTCAACAGAAGAAAAAGTGCAGCGTTGGGTTGATTTTCACGTGTGACTCAGTCGCAGTGGAGATTTTCTACCTGTCCTGACCAGTCTAGAGATACATGTGGAGTTTGGAATTGGGACAAGACATTAAAACAAACAAACAACGTGATCCTAGGGCCTGGGGGGGTCTCCAGATAGAATGATTGCCCCAAATCCCCTTTCCCAAGCGTGCCCTACGATACCATGTTGATCACTGGGGATCACTCCTGGGAAAGGAAGTTTTAAAAAGGAAGGAGGGGGTGGGGTGGGGGCTTAGAATTTTGAACAGTTTCTTTGCTAGATTCACCATCTGGAGAGCCCATGATTGATTAGCTCTGGCCTCTCCATTAAGTGTCAATATAATCAATGGGAAGTACCAGGCTAGGGTCATTACATAGATCATTTGCCTGCTGTGTAAATAAAAATGAAATGGTTTGGATTTTGTGAGAGCGAAGGAGAGCGAAAATAAGGAATGACAATTTGTTTGTTAGAGAAAGTGGAGGCCCCTGGAATGACAGTTTCTGGAAGTGTGGAGCAGTTTGGCTAAGAATAGGAATGAAGGATATTTTTTTCCAGTTTCTTGTCGCCAGAGTGAGGACGTGTTATTCCCTCTCTTGCTTGCATACACTGCCAGCAGTGCCTCCTCTACGTATGTAAACATCGGAAGGGGAGTGGATGTCTGCTACCTGCAGGGGAGGTTTTCTTTAAGGGAAACGGGAGATTTACACTGTTGTATTGTTTTTCTTGGCAGGTAAAACAGAAAGGGGCTCATACTCGTCTTATGGGAGAGAAAACGTACAGGGTTGCCACCAGGTAAGTGCCGTGCTTGGTTGGGGAAGAGGTGAGAGAATTAACCTGGGATTTGATGGTGCGCAGCTACTCCACTGCTGTGCTTTCAGTTGTGACACCGGAGTGCCTGGAGAGCCAGGAGCTTCCTAATGACCGTCTTTAAGGAATGAGGCAATCAGAGCTCAGAACTAATAAGCATCTCATTTTTAAGGCCTGGAAGGGTCAAAGCTATAGTCATTGGCTTGTTTTTATTCTTTTTAACTATCAACCTGTCTCCCCCCGCACCCCACCCCGGTACTGTTTGCAAACCAGCTACGTCAAAGAAAGTGGGTTTATCAAAAGAGTTTATTCGCAGTTAAGAACTTAAAATTTCTCACCCAGGAGATGCTCAGTGGGTCCATGTGTTAGATGCCGGAATCTAGCGGCATTTCTCTCAATTACAGTGTTCTTAGGGGTTCTATGGTGCTGTGTGAAAACAGGGTGGGATGGAGGGATAAAAATGTCTGTGAAAATATGTTTTGTTGTCCCTTTTTGTTTCTGGATTGTTTTTGGCTAGAAGTCAAGGCCAGCAGGCTAACAGCAAAGCCATCAGAAGGGAAGCATGTATGAGTTAAGAAAAAAAGAATAGTTTGATTAAATAATAAAATGCCAGTGTAACACAAACATATAACGTGTGTGTGTGTGTGTGTGTGTGTGTGTTTGTGTGTGTGTGTGTTTGTGTGAGTGTGAGCACACACACACCCTCTTCATTTGTGTACTTTTGATTCTGGAGAACCTGTTTTTCTGAGAATGCTATCTATAGGAAAAAGTGGAAGCTTTCTCGCAAGACAGTTGAAATATTAGAGGTTTTTTTTCTCTCTTTGAATTTTAGTCTTCTTACCAATTGATTAAAATATGAGTCTTTTAATTTGTTCTTTGAAAGAACAGAACTTGTTTGTTACTTTACAATGCTCTCACTGAAATTTAATAGTGCTCTTTAATACTCAGAGTCTTGTACCATTTTATTCTTCATCCAGAGAAAGCAGTCTTTCGTTCTCATGCAGAAAAGGGATGCCTCATCTTTTGAGCCTCTTGCTCTCCTTTCTTTAATGATTTAGGGTGAAAAATACACTTAGGATTTTTTTTAAAACAACCTGTTTATTATATTCCTAAAAAAATATGTAAGTGCACATGTGCTTTAGTCATGTAACTTGCCATTGAAGGAGGTTTCCCTTAGAGGATCACGCATCTCTCACGAAGGTAGAATTCTGGGGGATTGGTTCTGGAAGGTTTTCTTTCCCCTCCCCGCCGTATACATTTGCATTTTAAAAGTTGACTCCTCTGGCCCAGTTGCCAATTCAGTCATACTCCAGCATCTAAAAGATTTGTTGCGATGCGCTGTACAGCTCTTGGTTGAGAACGCTCCTGCAGCCCATGGCAGTTTGTGTGGAAAGAATTCTGCAGGAAAGAAATTTACAGCCATTCCAGTGCAACGGAAACATCTTTGGAATGTGAGTGCACGTGTTTGGGGCAGATAGCCTGGGCAACCAGCCTCCCAGAGCCGGGTCTCTGGCGCAAAGCTCTCAATTCCTGCAGAAAAGCCGGTTCCTGTGGGCCTGGTTTCTGAGGGTCAAGGCAGAGGTCGCCAGAGTTTGGGGGAGAAGAAAGTTAACAACATCCTTCCTTTCCACAGATGGTCATGGCACAGGTCTCTATTTTTCGCTGGGCCCCTTTTGCTGGTCATTGAGAGAATAGGCTTCCTAGACCCTGTATCCTTTCTTACTAATAGGAATTGGCATGGTTCCTCACAGACACAGAGATTTCCTCTGCTGAGTAAGCCTGAGGCCCCTGAACTTGGGAAAGCATCGTCCAGACCGTGGGAGTCACTGTGCGAACCGAGCGCAGTCCCTTCTCCCTCCGTTGTTTGGAAATACTTCCCTCGGGTGAAACTGAACCTAAAAAAAAAAAAAAAAATCAAAAACACAAGGTGAGAAGTGGTGAGGGACATGGGGCGGGGGATTGAGGTGGTTGACTGGAGTGTGTGAGGGCTGAAATAATTTTGGGGCCTTGACGCGTTACTATCCAGGAAAATGCTTTTGTATATTAGGGCTGTTGCTGGGTTTGCTTTCCTTGGGAGACCTTGAGAGTCCCGCTGGGCAGTGTGGAGCAGCAGCCTTCAGTCTTAGTTCTGCCTCATGCTTGTGAGTCCTGTAAAAACTGGCTATCTGAGCGCGGAGCTTGGTCTCAGCTGTGTCCATCCATAGACACTGTGATGCTTAAGGAGAACCAGAGGAAAATGTTGAGAATTCCCTGCATGGGGAAATAGGGCCTGAAGATGAGTAGGTGCACATTGTCTGGATTTTGGCGTTCTGTGGAATTCGAGAAAAGAGCAGAGCAGGAGTTTGTCTGTCCGTGAGTCGGTTTCTCCTGAGCCGCGTTGTTCTGTGAACCCTTGTCTACTGCTTGAGCTAAACAAACCCCAAAGAAAGGCAGAATCCCCGTGTCGGGGGTTTGGAGTCTAAATAGCAGAGCACAGCTGAAATGATTCCCCACTGTGTAAGAAGGTGAGTGACTCCCTCTGAGGGGAGCTTTTCTTTCCTCCTGCTTGCTAGCTAGGGAGAGGCTGGATAGAAAACCTTTAGATGGGGTGGCCTGGGGGAGCTGCAAGGCTGCCTTTTCATATGATAACAATGTAGCCTGTGAAAGGAAAGGGATGGGCAGTGTTCTATTCCTGGTGGCCTTTTTTTGCTCATTCTCATTCTTCCCAGACAGTGGTAGTGAGCAACAGGTAGCGAAACACTGTTCCGGAACACTGACTCAACTGTGGTGAGATATACAGGGTCACAAAAGTACATCGCTCTAATATGTAAGCTTTAGTTTCGTGTGTGTGTGTGTGTGTGTGTGTGTGTGTGTGTGTGTGTGTTACTTAAGCAATAGATGTGTTTCTTTTAAGGATTTAATGTTATTAGGAAAAGACATCGTTTTCTAAAAATTGATATTTTAGCAGGAAAATAAAAACCACCAGGTTCCTCATTATCAATTAGTTTGGATTCATTAAAAATGAATAATAATGTAAATAAACGCATCAGAATACTTTTATATGAAGTTATCAGAAATATACATACTGGCCTTTTGCAACTTTGAACATTGTGTAGACAAAAGTGGCTTTTCAAGGCTCTCTCATGAAGTACAGAGAAACTAATTTACATTAAATTGGTGTACGGAAATCACACCCCGGCTTTAAACTTTCTTGCCAAATCACAACCTCATATTACTTTTACTGGCAGAGAACATAAAATTTCTAATGGAAACTTTGACAGAAACACAAATGAGTAAAAATAAACTTTTTCACAAGTTAGCCCAACCTTAATCCTATAAGAGCCAGCACCTAATTCCTAACGGATAACATTACAGCTAACAGAATGAAGAAAAATGTCGCCTGCTCATGCTGTCTTCTTTCCTGTTTTAAATAGGATGCTTGATAATTTGCAGATTTTTTTAAATTTTGCCAAATTCTACTAGTATTTTTTTATGCAAGATGAGGTCGACAGAATGATCTTGAGTGTGGGTGTTTTCATCCTGAATAGAAGTTTGGCAATGGTGACTAGGAGATGAGAGAGAGAGAGAGAGAGAAAGAGAGAGAGAGAGAGACAGAGAGAGAGAGAGAGAGAGAGAGAGAGAGAGAGAGAGAGAGAGAATTGATATCTGGGAAGCTGTGTGCTAAGTCCAGTCAAATTAGTATTGGAGGAGTTGCTTTGCTGACTCTGCTGTAATTCACTGTGCAGCCAAGTTTGACCCTGTCAGAGAATGTTCTGCCGAATTTATGTACCCTTATACTGATACGTTTTCAAAATGTGGCATTCTTACTGACCTTGATAAAGCTTAGACTTCTTGCCTTAATTATATTGTTCAAGGCATGGCTCTATATTACATGTGACCTACATTTCAAAGATAGTGAAAATAAGTGATATCTTGAAATCTGTTTGGCATTCCTGCACTGACCAGCCAAGCTCATATCTTGTTCTCCCTCGTGGAGTAGTTGAGGTCCATGTTTAATGCTCAGCCATGCTTGCTTCATTTGAGCAGCTACTGACATAGGACTGCTCTGATAATGTTCGATGTGTAGACATTAAGACTGATGGGATGGACTTAAAATTGTATTTAATTAAGCCAGCAGACTCTTGTTAAATCCCAGAAGCTTCAAAGCTGTGGAGGGAACAAGTCATTTCTTTGTGAAACTTAGTTTGTGATTCATTGAAGCTGAGCATGTCATTGACTCTGAAATGAATTATAGACTTAAGAATGGAGTTTTCCTTTTCATTATTTGATGGGGGGGGTTGTAAAAAACATTGCAACTGATATAATTCTAAAGCTTTGTTTTTTGTTTCTTAAAGTTTTTTTTCCTTCCTTCCTAAAGTCAACGTAATACATATACAAGTTAAAAAGACACAGAATTCTTTTAGTCTGTTATGAAAATGGCTACTTAGATGCTGTGGAACAGAAACCCATGTTGCCTTTTAATGGGATGAGGCATTTGAATGCTCGTTTTGGTTCATCATATATGTTGTTCCTCCTCGCTGCTCCTACACAGGCCACTGTCCTATGCCACCCCATCCCTCTGCTCTCCCTTTGTGACATTTCTGCTAATTTGCCGTTATTTATATTCACTCAATACTGACTCCAGAACAGGGCTCCAGAAACTCCTGCAGAGCAAAGGCCACATCTGCTTTATCTTGCCTTGTGTATCTTGTGCCTGGCAGGTTAGACCTCACATTTGTTTTCTGAGCATCACTGTTAGCAAACACGGGGGAGAATGAAGTGTAAAAAGCAGTATTTGCAAACTGTGCAATGGGCATCTTTTTCCGTGCCTACGATAGTTAGAAAATAACATCCAGCCTTCCCTGTAACCTGAAGTGCTTGCACAGATCCTGTCACATTCTGATGAAACACTGCAAGGTTCTCCGAGCTGATGTCTACCTGAGCCTCACTGGGTTGTCGATTTTTATTTTTATTTTTTTAAAGTTTCTGCCATTTCCTCAATGTGTATAGCTAACATTCCTCTGCCAGGAAGGTGATCATAAATGTTTCATGTTTGTGGTGGGAAGGTTATTGGAACCAAATACCAAAATCCTGATCTGATCATTTGGCTACATCAGAGTCAACAGTGGGCAGGGTGTTTGTAACTGGGATGGTGCTGGACATTTCAGGGTCTGGGTTTGCCTTCATGACTGTCAGTGAGCAGTGATTGCTAGGCGGCAGCCTGTCTGTTTGTGGAGTTCTAATGGGTATAACTTGCTTTCAAACGATCCCCAACTCTCACCAAAGCAGAAAACGAATCTTTTCTTTCATTGTACTGATCAGAATCTATTATTGACCTTCTAGGGATGTGTTGGGTACTAAGTAGAAAAAAGAAAGGGAATCTCTTTATCCCCCTGACTTCTTCCTGTTTAGGTGTTAAAGAAAGATCAAAGATTTGTGCTCACTTTCATGTTCCTTGATGTATACATCCACGCATGAATGTATAGACATATCTACCCTCTACCGATCTGTCATTTCTACCTAAATGCCTGTTGTCTGTCTGTCTACTGTCTCATCATCCTGAGTAGCTAGGAATATAGACTTGTCTTTTGTTTTTTATTTTATATCTTGCATCTTGCATCTTTAAGAACTACCAGAAAATATAAAACTAATAAAATAAAATGCCATGTGTTTATAACACAAGTAATTGTTAGTATTTATTATATTTTTGTGTATATAGTACCAGTAAATACATATATTTTTGGAAAACCATTTTTAAGTGACAGAACTAAAGATTTCTACTCTAGATTTTTTCGGAATACATCTCTTCAAAATAGGACACATGGTTGTCTTAATAAAATACTATTATGCCTCCTAAAGAAATTAATGATGATTTCTTCTTCCTAATTCATATTCAGATTGCTTCAGTTATTTCCATGAAAATTTTCCCATTGGGTTTTAAAAACTGTTGCATTGATACGTGACATTTGGTTTTTGTACCTTTTTATCCTCTCTTTGAGATTAGAGCAAGTCCTGTTTGTAACGTTTGTTTGTTTGACTGATGGTTGCCTCCAAGTGACCAGTGTGCTTGTCTTATAGAATACCCCCTCTTCAAGAACTGTGGGTTCGTCTCTATGTGATGTTGCTCAATTTGTTCCTCACTTGTTTGTCGACACACCGAAAACTCACATCTAAACGTTTGCTCAGATGCAAGCTGGGCATTTCTGGGTAGCTAATTCCAGGATGATGCGGATGGAGTGCTTCATTGTCATCCCACCAGAACCCTGCGCTCATGGCAGTGCTCACAGGATCATCTGGTCAACCCAATACTGCCTAGATCACTCTGTTACAGACAAGGCTTCTCTGCCTTGCAAACAGTGAGCCTTTGGCAGTAGTTACTATGCTTTTCCTCACAAGCGATTCACTGGGTGCTGTTTGCATGTGTTGATGAAACCTGCCCAGATATCGGGATTTCAAGTGGGACTTGTTTTAATTAGTTAATTCACCTCTGTATGTGTGATGAATGCGTGCGTGGCCGTGCCAGCGCACTCACTTGGAGGTGCCTGTGTGGAGGCCAGAGGTCGACTTCTGCTATCTTCCTCTATTTTCCTCTGTGTTTTTGAGACAGGGTCTCACTAAACTGGAAGCCTGCTGTTTCTGGTAGCTGACCAGTGAGCTCCCAGGATGAATGGAGTGTGTGGGCTCTCTCTTTCCCTAGCTGGAAGATCAGCCTTCCTTGTGATACGAAGGTCTCGTATTGCTCTTCTGTTATTGGGTTATTGCTGCTAATCCCCCAGAGGTGACTGCCAGCGGCTGGCTCACTCACTCATGGGGGTTGCGGCCGTGCTCTGCTCCAAAAACTTGACAGTATACTAGAAGTAACCCCCACCCTGATCGATCCAGATGTAGTTGAAGAATTAAGTCAAAATGTATAAATTTCTGAAAGGCAGTTTAGGCCCAGACTGAAGGAATGCTGGTAACTAATATCAGGAGCCAATATAAACCTCTAGAGTGACTGTTAATTACTCGCACTTAATGGTCTAAAAAATAGAACCCAAGTAAATGGAACAGGCAGTCTGACTCACTCTAAGTTAAGTGTTAGAGACAGGTTTCTAACTCCAGTGTGTGTCTGGTTTCAAAAGCAGAACACTCGTTCCCTGCCATGGCAGGCCATGACCGGGGCTCTGAGTTCTAAGCTCCACACAAGGTCTTATCTAGGAAAAATATGCTCTGTCGGTTTCCTGGTCCCCGAGAAGCCTAGACTAGCTCAGTGCTCGTGACAAAACATCTTCACTCAGATCTGTTCAGATTGGCAGTGTAGACCAGGGCATGTCCTGCCATTCCCGACCGGTCTGCGTGGAAAAAAAGCGTATCATATGAATAATCGATTTAGTAACATCCTCAGTCTTAGCATGTGCAATTTCCTCAAAATCAACAAGGATTTCCTGTGAAAAGGCTGGGGTGGAATATGCCAATTCACGTTTTAGCAACAGCACAAGCGCTTCCTTTAAAATGTATGGATTCTACGTTGGCCTTGCTTTTCGTGCTGTGCTGGCAGGATGAGGTTTGCCATGATGTGTTTGGATTCATAGCAAATCAGGTTATTGTTCTCAAAACAGCAGAATGGTGTAAGGTAAAATTCCCAAACAATAGCTTTAGCGGGCTCTAGAATATAACCCAGTAGTTTTTCAGACAATGACATTTAACTTGCCTGTGCAATATATTCAATAACAGAGCATAAGTTAAGAATATAGGACAATTTTACATGGTTCAGGAGGAAAGCATTCAAAGCCACCAAATGCATTTTGAGAGGATGTATGATGATGAAAGAAATAGAAATTCAGCATACGGATTGTAAATTCATGAAGATTCATGCTAACTTTTTTTTCTTATGTAAAACATTGGAAGTTTTTGATAATTATTAGAAATGAGAACTGTAATTGCCCATTTTGTATTTGTATTGTGTACAGAGAAAGAAAAATCAGTTGATTTTAAAATATTGACACAGTTCTGCAGTGTGCCCAAGACAGCTCCCACACTGACATAGGTCTACATTTCTTGTAGAAATCAGGGTGGCTCTAGAACTTTTTTCTCTTGGGGAAAGACTGTTCTTAACTCACAGTTCAGAATCAAAGCTCCAATCTGTATCCTCATTTCTAGATCCTCCTGTCAGGCACAATATCGTTCCATAATCAAGGAAGTGTTTACTTGAACTCCTTAAATGTTTACTTAAACTTTAAGATTAAAGCGTCAGTAACGCCAGAAGGTATGAGGAAACCCCGTCACCTGAAAGAAACCCTCCCCAAAGATACTGAATTTGCTGTGGGGCCTTATTTCAGTAACCTACCTGGAACTGACATGCTTTCCATTTGGACATGTTTTTGTTCATTTCTCATGTGTGCGTGGGGTGCATTCTGTGGGCTCACTCCTTGACACACTGAAGGGGGTGCTCTGGAATGTGGCCCCTGCTCACAGTGGGCCGAGTACTGTCTGTTGAAAGTGGGTTCTGGTGGCTCAGAACCCCAGCAGAAAGGGCTGTTCGGCTGGATTTGCTTCCACATTGCTGTTATGCAAATACTGCTTTTTTCAGAGCATGGCACTGATTTGTGTCAGGCTGTCCTTGTATTTAATGAAGGGAGAAGTCACATTTTTGGTGGGATTGAGACTGTAGGCTGGCACTTCACCAGATCTCCTTGAATGGGATCTGTTATCAGCCATGGTATCTAGTGAAACTCCCCCGTGGTCCTGATTTCTACCACCCTCTCTATTCAGAAGACCTCTTTTAGTAAAGGGATTTTTGTGACTTGAATAAAATATATCCCCTTATTTTCATTCCACCACAAAGCCATGCTTATGTGCATTTGGGACAACAGAGAATCAATGTTCTGGCGTCACTAAGGAGTAAACGCATGGATGTTTTCCAGCAGTGACCATCCCCAGAGTGCTATAGGCAGGGGTCTCGGAATGTTGGGGTTTGACTGTGCATGCATGCACAATTATCCAAGCTTCTCTGTACCGCTGTAATGAACAGCAGGCCACTGAATCTTTTCAGTTTTATTGGTATTGTATACAGTAAGTTATTAAATCTCATCTCTGTAATACACCTGCAGTAAAAGAGCCAAGCGTTGCTTCACTTGAAGAACACGTCGTGTGGTATGATGCCCATCCCTATCACACACCCCCAACAGCTGCTTTCAGTTGCGAGATCCATTGTGTATACTCCCTTGAGCCCAGCTCTAATAATCGAGACACATCTGCCATAGCAGTATTATAGGCATATGTAGTTTTATTGAAAACTATACCTGTAAAAAATTAAATAACTCCTACCTCAATTAAATTGGCAAGCTACCTTTTGTAGAGATCATATTGCAGACCTCCAGAGACCTAGGGAGTTCACTTTATACTTACATTACAAATCACCAAATATGTTATTTTTATTTGGCCGAGTAGCTAGTATTTCTCAGGCTTTGACAATAAAGGTGTTTTGATCTTTTCTCATTTTTGTTTAACTTTCCCTCTTATCTCAACATATAAAACAAGAATTATAATCAAGGAATATAAAGAAAACATTGGGAAATTTTCTGTCACAAACATAGCATAAACAAAGGCACAAGGGAACGATGCCGTGTCCCTCTTTAAGTGACCCTTTGAGTAAACATAAAGATTATCAACCGGGATCCTACTCCTCCCTACCCATCTTCGCGACTGGTTGAGACCATATGCAGCAGAATTCTGAGCCTTCCTAATGCTGCGGCCTTTCGATATGGTTCTTATTGTGCTGCGCCCCCCAACCATAAAACCATTTCTTCATATCTGTACTTTTGCTACTGTTATGAATCTTAATGTAAATATCTGTGTTTCCAGTGGTCTTAGGCAACCCATGTGAAAGGCTGCTTCCACTCCTGAAGGGATCCCAACATACAGGCTGAGAACACCAGTGTACAAGCTTCCTTGAGATCTCTGAGGTCTTTGCCAAAGAGCAGGCTGTAGAGTCAGTTGATTACACCGAGGATATCAGGTAGACTCAGGCTCTGCCTCAACACCCTTCTCTTTGTGGAATGCAGGTTGGGCCAACCATGAACGTCTATAATTTAATTTTTATACAAAAGAGGAACATTTAGTGATAGTTTTCTCTGGCGATCTAGCTGCTGGTGGGTTCTTCATGCCCCAGTAAATGGCCACCACACCAGCTTCCATAGCTGCAGCACTGATTAGATCCAGTGGGTGAAAAAGTAAAGTATAGAGTGTTGGGAGGGATATATTCAAGGGCTTAGGGAAGTGGGAGGAAGGCTACGTGTGATAAAGATTGTATGCAGGCATCAAGTTTTCCCAGAGTGAAAAGAAATCATTCCCTTCAGCAGTGTGTTCGGCAGTAGGTACTGTTGCCATTAGAGGGCAGAGACCATATATTGCTTCCTCTGGTTTCTAATTTTATAAAGCTTTTTAAACTGCTTTAAAGTTTAATAAAGGTTTTTTTTATAACTCAGGGAATTATAGAATATTTTTGTTATTATATTTATACAATATTATTGTATTATATTTATAACTTAGTAAAACACAACAAAAATTAAAAAAAAAAGAAGATATGTGATTTTAAAAAAGCCCACGCATCTTACTTTTGCCTACGGATCATTTAATGTATATGTATTGTCTGCCTTGGTCTTCATGTCAATGGATCTTGCCAACATTATGGTGAATTAACCAAGAAGGAAGGTTATAAATTTGCCTCAAATTATCATAGAAAACAAAATCCAAAGACAATATGCCAACCACACAGAAAGACTACAAAGAAGAGTAAGAGCATTCCGTATTACAGTGTTGTAGCAAGAGCTTTTTGTGCTACTCCAGACAGTTGTAAGTGGATGAACTGTTGAAGTGGGAGGTATATTCTTTTTTTCCCAGGAGAGCATAGGCTTAGGTAACAGATTCTGGAACACAGCTTGAAAGTAGATGGTTTCCAAGAGCAATATGAAAGAGGGCAGAAAATCATATATTGATAACCAGCCACAGCTAAGTGTAGTTGCACATTTAATTTCTTTTTTCAGTAGGAAGATTGATTAAAAACAGTCTTCATTTGGTTGTAGTTGGGATTCCCTGATCCTATGAGATTTTTGTGCAATCTTCATTCTCTAAGGATATTTTCTGCCCCACCCATGGTTCCCAGGGAGACAGAATTTTATGGGAATAAAAGAGGGCCATTGCTTGTGGTTGGCACCCAGAACTTCCTAGCGTGAGAATTCAAGATCTCAGAGTGAAAATGCATTAGGAATTCTAAACAAGCTTTTCAGACACAACTGATATGCTGCGTGGCAGTCTGCCTTAACTCAGGTCACAGCATTTTTTTTGAAGCACCAGGCACTGAGTCGTCTCCCCGTGGCTGTGATGGCCTCCTATAAAAATGTCTACGATCCATTCTTTTCAGCTGTGAGGTCCGCCCTGCTAAGCTCCGTAGCTCAGAGCTGTCATGTGCAGGCAGAGTGGGCAGCCCGACACGGCATCACTGGTGGTAAAAGATTTGCTGTGGACAGTGACAGGTGGCAAAAGGGAATGCCAACAGCTGCCACCCCTAGGAGAGCGTCCCTGAAGGAGTCTTTTGGCATCCCTGCCACTTAACTGTCTTAGCCAAGAGGACACTGGTGTAGACCTGTTCCTTCATGCCTCTGCAGCGGATGCCATGCAACTCTTGTCTGCATTTGTTTTAAGGGCAAGAGACTTGGAGGATATATTTTGACAATGGAAATCAATGTAGCCATTGAGAGGGAGTTCTGTATGTTGAGGGAAGTTTATTCTATTATTTATCTCTAGAGAACTTGTGTTACATTTCAGCAGATAACACACACGTCGGAGCTCTTGAACTCTGGACTCTGACTTGATCTCAAAGCAGATGTTCATCTCATTGTGTCCTAGCTCTTCTCCAGAATGTCATGGTTTGCTTTTTGGAAGCACTTGGATGTCAAGGATGGAGGCTCCTCTGGCCTTCCATTCACGTATTTTGCTTTGTGAGTTGATGCCAGTGATTTTTACTTTTGCTATAGGTGCTCACAGGTAGGCTCTGGTAATAAAACCACATTTAGAACCTCAGCTGTCTAACCAAAACTCTCTGTGACATTCAATAGTTATCTGCTTCGGTAAACTTTCAGTTTTGGATCCTTCCGTTTCAAGTATTTAAGGCTATATGTTTTTGTGTCCAGGGCTTGAGCCATTGGCTTAGTCACTGATAACCTCCAACCCCACCCTTACCTGTGACTACTTGATCTCCCTAACCTGCAAAAGCCCTTAGTTTCTAGATCAGGTCATTTTTGCTCCCAAGACACCAGGGACTCTGCTGTTCCTCTGCAACCCTCCTCCCCAGTCCCCACTGTAGATTCTTGCAACTGTTCCTGCCCCACTAATCATGCCCTTAGCATGAGCTTTCTCACTGACACAGGAACCATTGGCTTTGTGTAGTTTTCCTCTGTGGTCTCAAAGTCCCACTCTCGGGGAGGGGACAGGCTTTGGATCACCTAGATCCTTTCTCACCTTCTAGCCTTGTGCATATGCAACGCTCACTGTAAAGGTCTACTGCGCCAAACTGCGCCATGCTTTTCTTGGCCCTCTCTCTCTTTGCCAAGGGCCTTTGTTTGCTAGGATAATCTTTATCTCACCTCTCTTTGTTCTCACCTTACAGCTCTTTTATCAGGTAACTCCAATCCTTCCTTCAGATTTCTACTCAGCCTTTGTTTCCTTAGCTTGTTTGATGTGAAAGCCATGCTAGAAGGAGGTGCCGCCCTTCTGTGCCTTGTTTCCCAATCGCTATCATACTGTACAGCCAGAGGCCAGCAGAGCCAACTCTTAACAACTCCATCTCAGCCATCAATAGAGTGGATGGATGAGTAAATGAATACCTGAGCCAACAGCCATACTAAGTTCATGCCAGAGCATGTGCCATATTGAAATGCTTTTGTTAATTATATCCTTAACTCTTCAAGGTAGGAACTGTCTCAAGAGTCAGGAAGCTTTTCCCCAGTAATGATACTCAGCGATGGAATGGGTATGTATTCTAGTCGGGCTGTCTCCTCTATGACGTCTTTAGCCTTGGAGAAAGTTGGGAGAATTTTTCAAAGATGTCTCCTCATACAAGCTCCAGCTCTCATTTTCCTGATGGCTTAGCAGGACTTGGACTTGTAACATCCTGTCATTCTGGGATCTCTGTCTGCCAATAATGAGACAGAGAATCTCTAAGCAGGTCTCAAGACGCAGTCGTCTAGATAGCCATAGCAGGTCTCAAGAACAAGAAGGGTCAGCAGTTTTCAAGTGTTTCTCATGGGCACAAGTGAAAATCACATGCTTCCCGTGCTGTCCCCTCCGACTGGCACTAACTCCCTGTTAATCCCTGGAAACTATAAAGAGGACCATGGTTCTCTGGAAAGCAGAAAAAGGCCTTGAGGCTAAAGGGATAAGCATAGTGCCAGTTGCATCTTGTCATCTCCCATGCTTTTTAATTTGTGGTTTCCCTTGTTCCACTGGGCTTGATAGAAGACACGGGGAAAAAGAAGAAATAAATTAGTTGAAACGATGGTGATCCACCTCTTCATGTTTCTTCTGGATGATTGTGATCTTGAAGTAGGGCATGAAGAAACTGATGATAACAGATTGCACCTTTTTTTTTTTAAGTTCTTGAAGATAGAATGTCAGTCACAAAATACCTAAATAGCTAGTGCCCAAACTCACTTTGCGGTGAGCGGGAAAACGACGCTTAGGGTTGTTAGATTTTCTTTGCAACATGCGAGAGATCCCACCCACATTGACCACGGAAGACAACATTCCAGTAGCATCGTGACTTAAGTTTTTTCTAAATGGGTGGGCTCTCTTTCTTCTGAGAGCAAAGGGCCATCTAGGCTAAGGAGTCATAGTCGGTGGCAGCTGGAAATCCAGCCGGAAGACATTTCTCCATGAGTGTCCCTTTGTTCAGCTACCACTGAATTGCTCTGTCACAGAGCCAGAGGGTGTCGTTTGCTTGTAAATACTGAGTTTTTGAAATGTCACTGTAACACTGGAAAAATGTTGTCTCAGAAGGTTGCCAAAGTGACAGAATCCCGACATTGTAAATACCAGCCAACACAAGTGCTCATAAAATGACAGGAATAAAATGCACTTGACTAAACCCATAATAATCACTGATAACACTGTTTACCCCCAGTGACCAGGAACTGGGGACTCGGATAAAAAGCACATGTGTGCAGCTATCACTACCGTCTAGGAGCCTCTAGCCATTTCAGAAAGGCTCCCGAAATATGTAAAAGCTTCATAATAACTAAGACGCAAATGTGTGAGATAGCATGTCAGCAGGCCCTCTGAGGAACTTGCTAGAGCCCTGGCTGTCTTCAGCACCCTAGGGGGCTGATAAGGCCTCCATTGTTCAGCTCAGAACCAAAATGTAAGCCAGGCCAGGCAGGCTTAGTGGACTATTTTCAATCCATGTAATTCATAGACTTGCCCTCACAAGCCAGAGCCAGCACTTTCCTCTGCTGTACACATAGCGCGAGGGAGAAGATAGAAGTAGCAGCAGGATTCAGTGAAACCCTAAGCTCTTGTTAGACCTGTGAGGTCTAGACACACAGTCTGACCTTCCTAAGAGCTGGACACATGGCCAGACCTCCCTCCAGCCCTGTGACCTCTGACCCAGCGCTTTTCCCCCTTTCTAGAAGTGATTGCTTCCTTGCCCTTTCTGCTCCAGCTTTAGAGCCGCTTTTGGATATTGGGATTCTAAGAGGGCATAGACAAGTTGGCAAGCCAGTCCCTTTGTGATGTGCCCACTCTTGCTGCTCAGATGGAGCATCCTCAAATTATCATCTCCTACGAAATCCTTAAGAATGGATCTGAATGGCAGGGGGTCCAGCCCTGCTGGCTCTCAAATTGATGCGCACAAGATCAAGTCACTAGGTACTTGGAAGTGCCTCCCACCCAAGGCGTCTGCTGTTCTGCAGGGCATGCAGGAAGAATTGGAGCTGCCTGAAGTAAGCTGCTCAACCTTTCCATAGGTACAGAACCCTTGTTTCTCAGTCTTTTTCTTGTGTCTGTTGTTGTTAAGTATTGCTTTCACAACTACAAATAAGCAGTTCTTGATGTTTGAAATAGCCCTGATAAGAATGTGTGCGTGCGTGGTGTGGCGCGGCGCAGCGTATATGTGTGTGCACACTTATAAATATCTTTTAATCAGTCTCAGTATGTAGTCCAGGCCAGCCTGAACTCATGATTTTCCTGCCTTTGCCTCCTCAGTTCTGGGATTACATGTATGTATCTCTAGGTCAAACTGAAATAACATTTGGCCAAACTAGTGTGTGATAATTGTGTTACTTGGCTATTTATGCTTAGGAAGGGATATAGAGGCAGTGAAGTTTTATTTAAAAGGTGTCTGACTTATTTAGCATCAGCTGGATTGGTAGCAAAGATCTTAAGACTGTGTGATTTTTCTTTCTTTTTTTCCATCCTTCAGAATCCATCAATGGGTCTGAGTAGATGAGCAGGGCTTAAGAGGAAACAGGAGTGGTATAAGCCTTTAGTAGCTCGGTGGATGGACCTGTATCCTGGTAACAGGGTAATTCAGCCTTGCCGCATTACCACGGGAATTCCCTAGATGGGGACGTCTGCAGGTACCTGGCAGCTGGTAGGAGGCAGAAGTGGGCTGATTTGGTTGACGTTTGTAGTTGCTGGTATGGGGCACGACAGCCATTGTCAGGCGCTCTCCAGCCACCGCATTCTCGAGACTGAATAGCTTCTTAGATTTTCCTCAGAGAAAGGCAGGCTTTGTCTTCCAGTGGTACGCTGGATGGCAGTGGCCATGTGTACTTTCTGAAACCCCGGCAACAAGGAGCGATGGTCAGTCTGCCTTTGCCCTCCGTGGCTTTGACCCTGTAGAAATTCTTCTGTTTAGACTGTAAGCGGACAGCCATATATTTCACTGTGTCTATGGTTATTTTTTCTTTGTTTTTCTTCCTGTTTCCTCTGCTTTCTCTCATGTGCTTATTTAAAATCCAAAGGGGATAGGAGATGGGATATTTTGTTGTCATTGTGAAAACATGTAGGCTGGCCTCCAACTGGCTGTTCAGTTGAGGATGATCTCGAACTTATGATCCTCCTGCCTCCACTGGGATTGGAGACATGTACCCCCATACCAAGTTGAATTTACAGTGATTTTTGGAAGATAAGAGACCAGTCACTACTAAGGAAAGCAAGTATACAATTTCAAGATCGTACTTTCCTTCTCTGCTGCTCTCTGGGCTCCTTCTTCAGCTCAGTTTTCTGGTTCACTTCATCCCAAAGCAGACACTGGCAGTGTTGTAAACTTTGGAAACCTCAAATCTTTAGTTTGCTCAACCAGGAAGTAGCCACAAAGTGCCCCCTGGTGGCAAGCATAGGAAAAGGCAGGATGGAGTGTGGGGGTGGGGAGTGAGGCAGTGTGTGACTTTGGATCTGATTTTCTGATAACTTGTAGCTCATAAATCATCCTTCAGCGTCAATGTGAAGTAGCTCTGAATAGATGACTGTGTCACCTGTATTCCCCTTTGCTGCTTATTTTGCTGTAGGAAGCTTCTCTGTACTGTTTTCTTCCTTTTGGTCTGAGGTTTGTTTCTAGCAATATTCCACTGGCCTTGGCCTTTCTAACAGTGCTAATTAGTACACTGAGGAGAGACTGAGAGACCAGGAGAGAAGGCAGGGAGGGAGCCCCGCATAGGAGCAGGGCTGCGGGAAATCCATGCGTGCTGTCAACCTCGTGTGCTGGTGTGTGATTTCTTGGCATGCTGATTAGCCAAACTCTTGTCACCCCTGTCACTGCTCATTGGACTACCAAGTGTGAGCACACCATCTGATTGACAGCTGTCCTTTGTCAGAGGGCCATCTTTTCTTCTTTTCAGTTTGACTGAATCCAGCAGACATCTGCAGAGCTATTGGAGCTCTGACAGGAGGCCCCTGCCTGCCAGCCCACAGGCTCCAAAGGCAGAGTCCCAGACAACCTCAGAAAGGAGTATTAACCCCCTGACCATTTTCAAGTGGGGGCATATTGGCAACTCTTTGGAAGATGACTGGAGTTCTACTTTGGTAGAGGAAGCCGCACATCCCGGAACAGGGTGAATTAGGGTCATCGAAGAGTTTAGTTTCTTAGTAGTGATTGGTCAGGGGCGGCTCTGTTGCTCACAATCAACAAAGCACTGGAATGGGTTGAGGAGTTTAAGGTGAAGCCAGTGTTGTATGGGGGCATCCCAGAGATGCCAGGCAGGGTCTGTGTCCTGGGATCACATCGCTAAAAGCATGTTTGAAAGTCTAACTGACAGATCAAACTTGGATAATAATAGCATGTGTGCGCTTTGGGAAGAAGGTCTTTTGTTTGTTTGCTTTTGTTTAATTTTTTTGTTTCCATCCAGACCCAACACTGTCCTTTGTGGAGAAGATCCCATGCCTCTCTGAGTCTGCAGTCTGGATTTCATAGGATATCTTATGAGATGGTTTATAAGTGATATAAACTTTCTCCTTAGGACAGTGTCCTGAGAACATGAGGCTGGGTTTTATGTAATTGAAAGTATTATACAGATCTCAGCTTGGGAATATTTGAATACTGAAATGTCTGCCTTGTCATAGAATCTTTGAGTAAAGCTCATTCATTTGAGCATCCACTCAGATTTGCTCAATATAGAGGAGCTAGCTTGGTTGGTCTGGGTGGAGTCAGCTGTGCTTATAGGTTGCAGATATTTCCTATATTAGAAAATGAATCACTGTATTCAATACCAGGTACATCAAATTTGTTCTATTTTTGCATCACAGACTCCTTATTAATTATTCACAATTTAACAAAATTTTGCCATCGAACTTGACCAAACACAGAAGATCTGGGATATTCTGTGTGCTTTGTTTGAATTTTGCACCCTAATATTACATAGACATGCTCTTGTTTGGGGCTGGTTATAGAAAAAGATGAACTTCAAACTCCATGAGACAGGAAAGATGTGTTTTCCAAGTTGTAACTTCTAGGCTTCTGTGTGCTACTTGAGGACAGTGTTTAGACCCAATCACCTTCTAGAGTGGGCTCAGGTAAGACTCTCATGTGGCCTGATTTAAGTAGCATGTTTTAAGATTCTGTTTGTAGAAAATGAAGGCATAGCTGGGTCACTGTTGTTAGTTTTCTTTCATTGCCATGATAAACACCATGACCAAAAACCACTTGGGTAGAAAAGGGTTTATTTGGCTGACACGTCCTGATCACAGTCCATCACTGGGTGAGGATCAGGACAGGAACTCAAGCAGGAATGGAGCCAGGAACCATGGAGGAATGCTACTTATAGGCTTGCTCTTCAGAGCTTGCCCAGTCCACTTCTACAATCCAGGACAACCTGCCCAATGAGTGACATTGCCCACATCGAGGTGGGCCTTCTTCGGAAGAATCAATGATTGATTAAGAAAATGCACCACAGACATGGACGCAGGCCAGTTTGGTAGAGGTGATTTGTCAGTTGAGGCTCCCGCTTGCCAGGTAACTCTAGTTTGTGTAAAATGAACAAAACTGTTAGCTTCAAGTCCTGCGAGCATCTTGATAGATAATGAGGACTAAAGGTTGCTTTTAGCCATGACACCCATGATACACCCTAGAGTACCACACAAGAGACAGACAATCTGTGCTTTTAAGGAACTAAAAATACAGAGGATTTATTATTACTATCATTTATTACAATTTATTCAATTTGTATCCTGGCTGTGGCCCCCTCCCGCATCTCCTCCCAAACCCACCCTCCCTCCTTCTTCTCCTATTTGCCCCTCTCCTAGTCCACTGATAGGGGAGGTCCCCCTCTCCTTCCATCTGACCCTAGCCTATCAGGTTTCATCAGGACTGGCTGCATTGTCTTCCTCAGAGCGATATATTTACTGTATGTAATATATATTTAATATATATTCAATCTGTGATATTTTTTCTTAACTTCTTGTGGTATACATAATAAATTTCTTTCTTTTCCTTACTGTTTAATGGCCAAGGCCAGAGTGGAGAGCGATGATTGGATTAAGTAGGGCATGTGATTCAGTGGTTAGCATTACTCTTTTCAGATAGCTTTGTTTGGGGTATTGGGAAAGCCAGGTGCCAAAGCCAAATGTGGCCACATTCAGGTGGTTCTGGAGGGTTGCTTTTGCTGTTAAGCACTCTGTAATTTATAATGTGCCAACATAATTGGCAACTTTTGTTATCTTCGTAGTAAGTTGGTAAGGATGGTGTTCCTTACACTTGGTGGCCTCCTGGTTTTGACAAAGTGCAATTTTGCAATGAGAAAATAAGATGTTCTATGCTGTTACTGAGAAAATCCAATGGACACCTTCTGGGGGGGGGGTCTCAGTACTGTTGTGAGTAGCTGTTTCAGTCATGTTGAAAGATATAAATTGTACCAGGAAGATGATGCTCCCAGAGTTCTCCTTTCTAGAATGTTCACTGGAGGAAAGAGGTGTGCTGATACTGTGTGAAAAGGGTGTTCTAGGACCGAGGCTGTGAGGTTCACTGTCGGGCTTGTTTCATTTGTCTTAGGAAAATTATTTGTGGTTCACAGAGTCAGAGAGAAGACCAAGGCCATTGCCACTTTCAGAATCGGTGAAATCCTCACCTAATCCACCCTTAGCCAGCATTGTCAGTGAGTCATTGGGAGTTTACTTTTTTTTTTTTTTTTACTTTTTAAAGTGTTTGTTAACATTGACAGATCATCTCACCCAACTTTTCAGCTTATGCAAGAAGAGGCGGAGATGGGTTAGCTGAGGCCCCGGTTTGCTCTGGGCCCAGTTTGAACCTGTGAAGCCTAATGCCCGTTTTTGGCGTCCTTAGCATTGAACTCCATGTATAACAAACGAGCAGTTCAAAGCAATGAAAATAGGATTAAGAGTAAAACGCCCTCTGGACGCCTCCTTTCTGACCCCGGGCTGCGTGCTGCACACATAGCCAGGCACAGGGCTGGCTGCCTTAGCATGGTACTTCTGAATGCCCCCCCACCCCTCCGCTCTCCTCACCCCGCGCTGGTAAATTCCTCAGGAGCCAGGCTGCTCTCATGTTCAATTATGGACCAGGCTTTCCACTATAGCGATACCACGGGTTTCTTTTCTTTTTCCTGGTTAAGTCTGTGAAGAGCGGTAAGCAGTCAGCTCAGAGCTGGCATCTCATGCCAATACCAGCTCTACCATAAACACTGTCTGCCCAGCTACTGGTATGGAGGCTGAGCGATGCCTGGGCCCTTTCCCCAGACCCTAGTCTCGTCACTTTTACAAAGTGAGTTTTGATTTTAGTGTTTTCTTTAAAACAAGAATTTAGAGTCTTTAATGTGGACAAACTAAGACTATATAACACCCTCTCATCATGAAAAGTCATTCATTATTAAATATTGATTAAGCAATTTAAGTAATGACTTGTCACCGTACTGTTCTTTGTTTAAAAGGATAACGTGCAAAAATGGCTGACCTATAGGATATGACCGTCTGCTTCAGGCTTTTGCATGTTGGGATTACAAATATACCTGTCACAGAGTTCAGTTTTAAACTTTTGTCTTGGTGCTGAAAGTCAAATCCAGGAGCACACATGTACTAAGTGGCTAGATCCTCTTCAGAGTGAAAAACACTTTTCAAAAGCAGGTGATGAGTGGCATAGATTTCTGGGTACTGTGTGCAGAGGCAGAGGTTTGCATATGCTACAAAAGCCACAATTCTCCGCATCTAGTGCACATTTGTACCAAACTTGGGCAAAAGTGTGTCCTGGGCAGATGAGGTAGGTGTGACTTCTCAGGTAGCCGGCAGCACCACCAAGCCAAGCCTGTGGCCAGGAAGAAATGACAAGTGACACAGGCTCCCCGAGCCCCCGCCGTCTGTCTGTGCAGTACCTCCTGATAGTAGCAGCTCTCCGCCATGTGTAAGACTCCAAAGGTTCAGTGACTGAGCCGTGGAAAACGCTTGTCAAAGTGCCCTACGTAATACCGTTAGCGTTTCTCCAGTGATAATATCCCTCATTTCAGGGAAAGACTTGTGCAAATATTCCAAACATCATGTATGAAAGACACAGGAGTATGTAGTATATCCAACAAGCTGGGGCTATTAGTATAATGCCAACAGCTGGTGACCCAGCCTAAAACATGCCTTTGCCTTTAGGTGAACAGCACTGGCCTATAACTGAATAGTTCACTGTTGCAAAACCCATAGAGATCAAGTATTATTTGTGAAACTTTTCATTTTGGTCCAGCTCATAATTCTTTGTAATGTTAATTTGTCTCCGTATATTCAAGTAGACAAAGTGGGCTTTCTTGGTTTTTGAAGTTTTCAAAGCCTGATTTCATATTAAAAGAAAATATGAAAAGAACATAGCATATTAAAAGAAAACATATTAAAAGTAACACATCTCTTTTAATATGTTAAATGAAAGGGGCACAGTCCCATTAATATACATTAATAAAATGTTAGTTTGTCTTCTTTTTTTATAAGGTAGAATAAAAGGAAGAAACAAAATAGCTTTCCTGGAGCTACTAAGTGGCTAACAGTGGCCAGGGTTGGGCATCCTGCCACGTAGTCCTGGTAAAAGTTCCATAAAGTAATACCCATCCAGTGCACTATGGTCTTGCCCTGGGTTCAATTAATAGCAGCACTGAGTGACTTGTTTTTATGGGTAGCCAGTATCACATGGGAAATGGAGTTTCTCCTTAAAAGGACATCATTGGGTCCCACCCCCTGGACAGTTTTAAAAGGTGGGGTTTAAAGCATTGTTGATGTGAACAGAGTTTTAGGGTCTCTAGCCTCCCTAGCCTCTTTGAAAACTTACAGGGATGCTCAAGTAGCTATTTGTAAGAGGTAAATGGAAGCATAACTCTTTAACATACCCATGCCTATGCTTGACTTTTTTTTTCTGATATAATAATGGAATAAAGCGAGTGATTATATCCCATATTAGGAAGAAATAGTCATCTTGTTGGAAGGTTGGAAATACCCCCTTTGAGTAGCTTGTTTTTATAGCTAGGAAGAACGAAGCTTAGATAGCACATGTGTCCTTAAAGTTAGAGTTGACATTCAAGCCCCACCCCTTTGTTTTCATCCAAACTCAAACAGGACAGAGGCTAAACACGCTTGCTTCTCACCAGCCCCTCTTTCTAACTGCCATATTGTCAATCTTACCAAATGAGTAGGAGGCTTTGGATCAATGAGACTAGTTTGTGAAGTCACAGCGTTAGGCAGGGTGGCTGGGGAGGCGGGATCTGGGGAGAAGTGATGGTGGACAGTGCTCTGAGAGCACATGGCTTTCTGCCTGAGAGGTTTCCCCTGCCCACAGTTTGCTGCCCCCCCCCTTTACTATGTCATCTTGCTCTAAACCTCCTACCAGTCACTTTAACAGGAGGCTAGAACAATCAAGTCCCTGCTAAAATCCTCAAAGAAATGCTGACCATGAAATGGACCTTTGAATGACGGATTTCTCTAGCATCTGTAATAAACCGAGGTTAAGTATTCTGAGGGGGAAGCCTACATGCAGTGTTTCAGGTTAAAAGGCACGGTGAGGTTCTGGAGGGGGTCTTGTCCACCACCGTCAAAGAGTGTGCACACGGGGCTTAGCTGTGCCACGACACAGGGCCAGGACAGAGTCAAGTCTGGAACGAAGCATGAGATGCCATCAAGGCAGAAGGGAGCTGAAATGAAGAGCTTTTTGGAAAGCTACAGTTTAGTCATGCTACCTCTGCAACTGAAGCATACATTCTAGAAGGAAAGAAAAGCAATTGGTCTCCCGTGGTGCAAAGGAGCTGAGCTGAGAGTGAGTCTGTGAATCCTAGTCCTCTGACGATAAGTTATCCCAGTACAGCCAACCTGGGCAGTGGTATGGCCACACCTTTTCCATAGCTCCCCAGAGAACCACAGTAACACTAAACACTGTTTTCCCCTCCGTGTGGTTGCTTTACACACTTTGTAAAATATATTACGTGTGGCTAAGGAGACAGTTCAGATGGCAACGAGGACCTGAGTACAGTTGCGTGAACACAGCTAAAAGGGCCAGGCATGGCAGAGTGTAGCTACATTCTCAGCTCTGTGGAGGTAGGGGCGGGATGATTTCCAGGGCGTGGCCTGCTTGGTAGCTAGCTTAAGCAATTCAGTGAGTTCAACAAGATAACTTACCTCAAAAAATCAGGTAGGGAATGGTTGAGGAAGACACCTGCTCTTAACCTCTGACCTCCACACATATTAGCTTAGCACACACATGCATACACACAGGAGCTCATACAAACATTCACATACACACATTAAAAAATTCCTGTGAAAATACTTTCGGGGATGTTCACAGACTCATAGACATTGAATACATGAGCTAAATGCTTTATGGACTAATTTGGATAAAAAATTCATTATAGAGTATTTCTGTTGAGAAAATGCCCTCCTCAGTTGTGAAAACTCTCTCTGTAAAAGATTTTTTTATGGCCTCAGTAAAATTCATTTTTATGTTCTTGCTAACTTTAATTAAGTTTTTGTTTATTATTTATTACAATTTATCCACTTTATATCCTGGCCTAGCTTCCTCCCTCATCTCCTTCTAGTTCCCCCCCTCCCTCTTCCTTCTCAGATGCTCCTACCCTAGTCCACTGATGGGGGAGGTCCTCCTCTGCTTCTATCAGTTCTCATCAGGACTGGCTGCATCCTTTTCCTCTGTGGCCTGGTAAGGCTACACCCCCCAGGGGGAAGTGAACAAAGAGCCAGCCATTGAGTCTATGTCAGAGACAGCCCCTGCTAATTTTTTTCTTAGGTGTTTTATGTTATTTTTCTAAATAGAATTATTTTCCATTTCTTTTTCTAATTAGTAAGCCTATGTATAAGAAAGTCTTCTTTTTCTTTTTTTCCTGTGTGTCGGTCTTTCTAGCTTCTGGGGTTTGTTTGTTTGTTTTTGCTGTTGTTTGAGATTTTCTAAGAGGAACATGGTTGGCAGATACTGGTGGTACCGCCACATGTGATGTATTTCCATGCTGTTTTAATGTTACACTTTTGACATCCCGCAGTACGTAATGAGAACACTGCGATGGACGTCATGCCTTCCTTTTGCCAGTTTGGGCACTTCCGTCCAATGATTCATCATTAACTTGTTTCCTGTCTGCTTCTAGTAGGTTAGGACAACTTCCGTACAGCCAGCACTTCTTAGGATGAATTTGTGTGTTCAAATCTGCATCTTTCTACAAAATGTCCATTTTACAACCTCATAAATATCTACACAGAATTATGCATGTTGCTCCCTTATATTAAAGATTCCTAGTCTATGTCTAAGATTTTATTATTTATTTTTTTATTAATTACACTTTATTCATTTTGTATCCCCCCATAAGCCCCTCCCTCCTCCCCTCCTGATCTCACCCTCCCACCCCCTTCTTCATGCATGCCCCTCCCCAAGTTCACTGATAGGAGAGGTCCTCCTCTCCTTCCTTCTGATCTTAGTCTATCAGATCACATCAGGAATGGCTGTATTGTCATCTTCTGTGGCCTGGTAAGGCTGCTCCCCTCTCAGGGGGAGGTGATCAAAGAGCAGGCCAATCAGATTATGTCAGAGACAGTCCCTCTTCCCATTACTATGTAACTCACTTGGACACTAAACTGCCATGGGCTACATCTGTGCAGGGGTTCTAGGTTATCTCCATACATGGTACTTGGTTGGAGTATGAGTCTCTGGGAAGACTCCTGTGTTCAAATTTTCTGGTTCTGTTGCTCTCCTTGTGGAGTTCCTGTGTGTGCATGTATGTGCTGGGATGCGTGGATATAGAAGCTTGGGGAGAGCCTGCAGGTGAGATTTCCCTTCTGTCATCATATGGTCCCTGCAGTAGAACTTGAGTTATCAGTCCATGCAACAAGTGCCCTTTCCTGGCTGAGCCATCTCTCCTGCCCTTCTGTGTACTTCTAAATACCATATTTAAATTTCTGTGTAGCACAAGCTTTATTAAAAGACTTTTAATATTTTCAGTTGTAATAAAATGTTTGTCACTGTAGTAGTACAGCTATGTTTTTGTTTTTCTTATTTTATCATACTTCAGGTAGGGAAATTACACAGATAATTCCTTCTTAGGGAGATTTAGTTAAATTTCCCTTATGGCTTAATAATTCATTATTTTAGAGAACATTATCCTTATGCAATTGAAAAGAGTGAATAGTCTATTTTCCCTATTTGAAACAGGGTCTTACCTATTGCCTGTCAGTTGGGTTTGAATTTTTGAGACAAATGATTATGGTCTATCAGTCTGCCATATCCTTGCATCTGTTTGTTTTGAGAGCCTGGGCTGACCTGGAGCACACTGTATAGACACAGGCTGGCCTCTGCTTCTCAAGTACCTGTTCATTAAATATATCCCAAGGATTATTAAAAAGTTTTAAAAACAAAAATACACGGTGGCTGGCCGGTGGTGGTATGCACCTTAATGCCAGCACTCGGGAGGTGGAAGCAGGCAGATCTCTGAATTCAAAGTCAACCTGGTCTATACAGTGAGTTTTAGGATGACCAGGGTTGTAACACAGAGAAACCCTGTCTCTACAAACAAACAAACAGAAACACACACACATACACAGAGAATAACAACAATAAAAGTAATTCAAAAATTGTGAAGAGTTTACATTTTATCATCAATGTAAATATTTTGTCTCTCTTTTTTTCTTTTTTGCTTTGAACTGGCTTTCAACTTAAATGTTTCCATACATGTTTTTTTTTCTTTTTGTAGACTTTATCTTACATCTGTTTCTTACCTTTCATTTTTCCATGTTTAATTTTTACGTCTGTTGTTCTTGGTGGTCTCTCCTCTACAGCATTCAGCTTTATGTTTTCATGACCTGAACCAATGTGAAAGGTGCTATAACTTGATGGAAAAAAACAAAAACAAAGAAAGTGAGCATATGATATAGATAGCCATTAAAACCTGGTGCCTTTTTACCAGTAATTTTCATACTTCCCAAGTTTGGTTTGACTTCCTTCTTTTTCTTGGCTTTATTACATTTCCTTTGTTTCATATTTTGCTGACTTAAATTCTTTCTTTTGTTTCATTGACATGAGAATGACAGATCTTATTTCACTCTTTGTGAAAATTATTCTCATGTTTAACTGATGTAATGAAAATTATCAATTTCTACTAAGAATAGAATTGAATAGTTTCTATGTCATTCCTGAACAAGATAACAGAATCTTAGCATATTCATAATGTTTATTTAAACTTATGCTCTCCTTCCTTCCTTCCTTCCTTCCTTCCTTCCTTCCTTTCTTTCTTTCTTTCTTTCTTTCTTTTTCTTTCCTTCCTTAGTTATTTATTCCGTGTGTATGTCTGTATTGGAGCATGTTCATCTCTGCCTGGGCATGTTTTGCTGTTTCTGTAGATGTGAGAGGAAACAAGGAGGAATCAGTTCTCTTTGTGGGTTCCAGGTAACAAACTCAGGTTGTCATGGTTGAAGTTAAGCACCTTTAGAGCTGAGCCATATTGCTGTGTCCCTTAGCACATTTAAAGACAACCAGTTTCGCTGTATCCCTTTACCTCTGGTGTTGAAATCATGTTTTATCCTAAATATTTAAATTAAATGAATAATTGCTTGGATTCTAAATTTCACAACAGCTTCCTTGCCCCATTCTATAAATTTTTGTGTACTACACCTACTTTTGGGGGGAAGGCATAATTTTCATCTTTGAGTTACATATCCTTATATAATTCTTTCAGAAATGTGAGGGCATATATTAATTTCCCCCTCCCCCTCTAAGTTGCTTTTGTTTTGACCACCACTTTAATTGCTCTTTGGCTTCATTTAAAATTTAAGTACTAATGCCATAACCTTCTTCTCTACCTCCCCCTTTTCACCTTGTTCCTGCCCTGGCTTAACCAGCAGCCCTCCTCCAGCTCCATGAATCTATGCAGTCAGGGATGGGGGCATGGCTGATTTTGGCTCTTTTAACATTGCTCATGAGTCAATTTTTTTTTTTTTCCCTCTGTAGTACTGTTGCATCTATTATACCTTTTAAGATCTTCCTGGTCTACTGAAGGTTGTTCTCTTTCCCACTTTCCAGTAGTATCTGGTTTGCACGTTTCTTCTAAATTCTCACCCTCTCTACCTAATACCACTTGCGAAGTATGGTTTAGTGGGAAGAATGGACCATGTGTTTTAGCTACAGTCTAAAGCCGGCATTCCAACACAAGCATTCAAGCATTCTAAATGCATTTAACTGTAGTACCTTGGAGGAGGGGGATATTGACAGTACTCTTATTTTGTGACTAAGAAATTTAAAGAGAGTCATTTAATCAATCTGTTCTTAATTCATTAATCCCGTGCCTCAGTTTCTATTGATCTGTTGCACATCCACAGCTCTCCCTGCCATGGACCCAAAAACTGCTTTCTAGACCCTTAGGAGTAAGGGTGGCATTTTGGGTCACAGTAGAGACTGCATGATGACTTAACTCTTTCATCACCATGCATGTGCTCAGTATGTGCTGGGGCAGGGGAGCATGAGGAGGCATCTCTGTGTTGGGCCACGGTTGAGGAGACTGTTGTCATGTATCATCAACCGTGTGTTACCGTGGGTGTGCAGTGACACTTGCGTTCACAGCGTCTCCTGCCTGACTCCTAGGCAGTCCTGACGCTCTGTGTCCCTCCGCACACTCCGTTTGCTGTAGCACACTGGCCCTGCGCGTCTCTCCACAGGTGCCCATGGGCAAGGTTTCTGTGTTTCTCCAAGCTCCTGTCTGAGCATGTGCAGTCTTTGCTGGTCCACACATGAAGATGCTAAGAGGAACTCATTTCCTCAAGAATGCTTAGGGGCCTGGTTCCCGACTTTCACAGGAGGCACACCTCTGTTTTAATGACCTTTTGCTGCTACATTGTGGAAATTCAATCTCTCCTTTCAAAGTCATTCTTGTTTTCCCAATTTCCTTTCCATACTGAGTCCTCATATCAAAACCAAAGAAAGTATGACTATGTCATGTCTAGAGGAGGGTTTTAGGAACCATCCAGTGGCCAGTGTAGAACTGGAATAAAATTCCAGTGTAGAACTGGAATAAAATAACATCAGAAGAGCTGATCTCCAAACAGGATGAAATCAATGCTGTCTTTTTGTGTGGTTTCTGAATTTGAGAACATTGGGCTTTATCGTTTAAGCAGAACAGGAAAAGGCCCAGCATTCAGTTTGAGGTAAAGGTCATCTGAAAGTGAGTCCCTACATTCATGTATATCACACTGCAAAGTAGTTCAAATTGTTTGTAGAGTAAATACTGTTTGTCTAACCATAAGTTTTTGCCCCTTTCCTTCTGTTCTGTGTTTATTATGTCCTTACTTTGCAACTGGCTTTAGTGAACATTTTGTCTGCTTCCCACACCTTTGAGCTGGTCCTTTCTGAGAACTGACTGACTTTATTGTTGTTTGAGGATATGCTCCTGTCTTGTGTGTGATGCATGTGTGTGTGTGTGCGTGCATGTGCATTCACAAAATATGTGTGTATGTGTATGGAGGTCAGAGGTCAATTTCTGATGTCATGTTTTCAGGAGCCATCTATGTTATTCTATCTTATTTTATTGAGGAAAAAGTCTTCCATTGTGGACAGGGTCTTGCTCGGATCTGGCTAGGGTGGCTGCCTGGCAAGCCACCACATCCATCTGTCTCTACCTCCTCAGAGCTGGGGTATGCAAGCACACAGCGGCACCCTTGGATTTCTGCTTGGGTACCAGGGATGGGATGCAGATCCTCATTCTTGCGCAGCAAGCACATTACCTATACCTGTTCCTATTCCCCCTGCTTGTTCTTTACTCTCCCACCAGTTCTCTGAGTTTTAAATGTTTCTTTCAGGAAAAATGCTTCTGTTCAAATGGCTGTCTTGGCACTGGACTCTTGTTAGGCAAGCCTGGGTTTGTGGCTTGCTTGCTTATCCCAACCTAATTCTGGGATTGGAGAGTGAGGATGAGTATCTTCTTGAGCCAGGGGGCACCCTGTTTTTCAGGCCCTTTCTCCTCTGTGAAAGGTGGCTAGGATGAGGCATGAGCTGGGGGGAGGAGGCAGCAGCTTCGCTTTGATCCTTTGCAGGATGCATGCGGGACCTTTGATGTTCACTTTCTAATTGCAAGCTAAAAGCACACAGCTCTTCTCTACAGACTGACAAGCTGATGTTTGAGCAGTAGCCAAATAACCCAGTTTAGCAAGCGGCTGAATTTTTGACTTTCATAAACATTTAATGAATACATTTTTATTTATGTCAGTTAAAAAAAATTCCAGCTGCTAATGTTTGCACCCCCCCTCCCAATTTTTTTTTTTACGCTAATGCCAAAATTAGAGGATTTCAGTATTTCTGGATTTCCTGGTGAGCACCTGTACAGGTGTGAAGTTGGTACAGACTGGCATGGGTACACTCTGCTTCCCTGTGTGCCCATGGGGCATGTGTGCTGTCGTGGGAGGAACCACCCTGTCTTCTACTCCATTCTTGAGCCTCAGCCGTTTCTGCCTTTGGCTTGCAAAGGAAGGGACTTTCTGTCTGGGACCTAGATTAGCTGGGGACTTCTGGTTCCTTCCCTGACCATCTGTTTGACCTTTAGTCTAAAGGGCCTGGAAATTTTGCCTTTATGCCAGTTTTTAAAATTTTGTTCTATAGAGAATGGAACAGAATATAAATCTTGGGGGGTTCTGAAGAGTTGAACTTGACAGCTAGTATTGAACTCACAGTCTAAGCTTTCATAACCTTATTCAGTTTCAAAATGGAAAGGACTTACTTTACAGATATGTTCGCCTCTGAATCTTTTTATTGTGGAAAATTTCAAATACAACAAACATTCAGAGTGCTGTAATGTGTAAAACCATGTCTCCATTCTTCACTTTCAACAGATTACAACATTTGCTCCATCTTTCTTAGAATCATCATACCCACTTGATGTTTTTCAAGTGCTTTAAAGCAGATTGTAGGCAGCATATCATTTTATGTATAAACACACAGCATCTCTCACTATAGTTGCTATAAATAAATAGCATCTCTAACAAATAATCTGCCCCCGATGCTTAACACATCCACAATCTCATTGCCAAAGCTGGCAAGACTCTCAGTAATTCTTCCTTAGCACCCTGGAACTTTCTCCGGCTGCCTGACAAATGTCTTTTTTCTCGGCACAGTGGTGCTCACCTATTAGCCCACCACATGAGAGGCAGAGGTCAGAGGATTATGAGTTCAAGGTTAGTCTGAGCTACACAGTTAAACCTTGTCACAGAAAAACAAAACAAATATCCCAAAACTAAAACAAAGCAGCAACAAAAAACAAAAGACGTTTTGTCCACTGGAGAATTTAGACTGACTATTGCCCTTGGGCATTGTCTGTCTTTGGTCTTTTGAAAATTCCCAACTTTCCCGACTACCCCTTTAATAGCAAAGCTAGGATAATTTCCTTATGTCTTATCTGACTTTATGGATTTGATGGATTGATTTCTTCTGGCCTTTTAGCATGTTCTCCACATTCCCCGTGAACTGAGTGAGAGTTGAATCAACAGGCTCACAATCTTCTTTATTTTTACTTCTGCTCCATTTCTGTTCAACTTTGCTTTTCTGTTGCTGATAAATACTGAGGATGACCAGCTTGGGGAGAAAGGGGTTTGTTTCATCTTCCAGGTTCATTTCATCATCTAGAGAAACCCAGGCAGGAGCGCGAGGCCATGGAGGAGTTCTGCTTACTGGCTTGCTCTCCCCAGTTTGCTCAGACTGCTTTCTGTTACCACCCAGGACCTCCTGCCTAGGGTGGCACCACCCACATGAGCTGGGCCCTCCTTTATTAACCTTTAATCAAGCAAATGCCCACAGACATGCCCAGAGGCCAGTATGATAGAGGCAATTCCTCAACTGAGATTCCCGCTTCCAAGGTAATATTTTTGTCAAGTTGACCAGAAAAAGAGATAGAGACAGAGAGAAAAAGAGATAGAGAGAGAAAGAGGGAAATCCTCCTGTCTCACTGTTTCATGTCCTCCTCCTTTGTTTATTTTCATAAATGACTTCTCACTCATTTCACTTATGTAGCTTCAGCTGCCTGTGAACTCTTGATTTGGGGGTCCTTAGTCTCCTGAGAATAGTGTAACTGGCTAATCCTTCTCTCCTTCCTCTCACTCCATTACTCACACTCTCCAGTAGCTGTCATGTTGCTTCCATATCCAGATACCAACAGTAACTGGCTTTTAATTTTCGCCATGCTTAGATGGTCCAGCGAATGTCTGCACTGTCTGGGGGAGCCCTCCATTGACTACACTTCCCATCATCTGTCACTTAGATTATTTCACTGGAGCTTGTAGAAGAGTCACGGATTGATTTAATGAATTTGTCATTTATAAATAGGTATGGCTATCTCATACCTCTTATAGGCGCTATAGTTTCTCTTTGTATTTTATATTTAGTCTTCTTGAATATGTAGGGTAGCTCTCTGACCTAGCTTATCTCCCGGTGAAGAGGTGTGATTGAACTCCACTAACGTTCTTATGTGTACCTTTTCTCTTGCATATCCGTAAGTGAATTGTAGAGTGAGCTGTGCTTGATCCTTGGTGCCTAGAACCTGATCATGACGTCATGTGTTGCCTGCTACTTAAAGGCAGGAGTAGTAGTACGTCTATGGACAATAGTGAGGGTTCCACCAAACAATAGGAGCCTGGATCTTGACTGAACTGTGCAAGTCTTTTTGAGGCACCGTGATTTTCTCAACTCCTTCACCCGGGTAAAGAAGTGGTTCCAAGCCATGTGTGTGTTACCAGAAGTAGGGAGGGCATCAAGATTTGTGTGGGCTTGGTGGGAGCCAGTATAACAGTAAACAAACTCATAAAGGGACACACACAGACATACAATGATGTGTGCAAGTTGGTCTGCCTAGTTGCCTTGACAGTTGTAGAGTTGCAAACTAGAACTTTGTAGAGAATCTTGGCTTCAAATGTGGAAGAAACTTTGCCTATCACAGCCTTCTGTGGATTCAGGTCTCTGCCTCAAATGTGGATGGTCAACCTATTTTGTCTTTTGAGTATATAGTTATCTATATACTCAAGTAGCTTTAAAATCAAAATACCTAAGTGTAAAAAGATATGATTAGTAACGCTGAATAGAACATTCTACAGTGAATGAACAAGGCAAACATTAAGGCCAGCTGTGTCTGTGCAGGAGACCAGGCTTAGATGAACACACAAGTTCAAATCTATGCAGTTATCTTGAGAAGATTACAAAGAATGTTCTAATGAAGATATTAGATATATTTAAGTGTTGACTGTATTTTCAAAATAGCTGCGAGCCCAATTCAGGAGGAGTTTTGTATGTGGCCATATCCCTCTGAATGTGCTGATCTTTTGATCGCAGAAACTGGGCTGGGCTCGCTTAGCATTTGGAAGGGAAAGGGGACTTTCATAGGTCACACTTCCTGTGTAGAACCGTTAGTTACCCATAGTTACTCCAGAATTTCGGAAGTGCTGGTGCTTTGGGGATTAATCCAGCACATACAGCATGTACCGGACACCTCATTCTAACAGCATTCTGGGCAGCTTCTAAGAATTAAGCAGATGTTATTCCCACAACCAATCTTGTGAATAATCATATTTAGTAAGATAAAAAGGCAAACAAACATGCCCTACCTATTGCGTCATGTTTTCTCACTAAACTACGTGAGCTCCAAGAACATCAGAAGTAAGGGAAAGAGACTGTGGACCCTCTGATTAACAAGTAAACGTACAGTCAACTTGAAAAATAAATAATCAACTATCACAAACAGAGTTTAAGTCCATCACTTAAATTATATTTATCTCACTGTAGGACGAGGAAATAGTGTCCACATCGGAAACAGTCTTGACCTTCAGCGTGTTGTCTGTCAGAGCCGGTTTAAGTTGAAAGATGGACAGCTCTGTAGGAGGCCTACTATCACCTAGGGAGGACTGTTCTGGAGCCCCATGGCCTCTGCGTGCTCCCACTGTGCTCTGTAATCATCCTCATCCCACAGCAACGGAGGATACCCACCTCGGGTATCTATAGGAAATATCCAACTAGGGTAGGTGTAGTCATAAGGGCATGAGCTACCACAGAAAGGGGACCCAGCCCTGGAAGAGTCTGTCTAGATCTGTTAATTCTAGCCCTTAATGTGCATCAGTGTATTGTAAATGAGGACTTAATCCGCATATGGAAAACGAGTGTGAACATTTAGCTTGTATGTTTTAAAATGGGTCCAGTAAATGGAGCCTGGTAACATAGACCCTTAATCTACTTGAGAGTCTGAAACAGGAAGATTTCAAGTTTAATGTGGTTTGGGATTACAGAGCTCAGGGCTAGCCTGGGCGAACGTCACCCTGTCTCAAAATGCAAACTGAAATAAGCTAGAGGTGAGTCCTTAGCAGAGTGGTTGAAGGCCTTAGGGTCGATATCTCCCATCCTATTAAGAAAATAAATAAGTAGAGACGAGCAGTGTGTCCTTGTGTGTGTATGCCAGTTCGCGTTTGTACATAGGTTTAGGTAACCGGTACTATTTCAGATATACTTCAGGATGCTTGTGGAGTCCACATTCTTCCACCCTCTCAGGGTTATTCTCCTATGTCTGAAGTGCCTCTGGCTTTCCTTTCAGTCTGAACTCAACTCGAGTCATCAAACTTACTTTTATCCAGGTTCTTTTCTCAGAGACGTTTTGGTGTGAAAAGATCAAGGTGTTTGTTTCTTTTAAAAAAGGGTACACGGAATTATTTCTGCCTTTTGGAAGTGTGTGCTCTGCAGGATCCGTTTGTGGATTGGGTTCAACTGGCTTGTGAACTAGTTCAGCAAGTCAGTGCCACACGCTCAATATCTAAGTATGTGTGTAACGAGGTATGATGTGAACACGTAATAAAAATATACCTGTCCTACATCCTTGGGGAGAGAATGAGAATATTTATATACGCAGACGCCCTGCAGCTCCGCTAAGAACCCTTAAAATCACCATCTCGTTCTAACTTTCTGAAGTTTTCCAGTTCTTGGTTGTGTTTGCATCATATTTCTTATAACATTGGGGCTGCTTAAAAAGCTGTACAGGAGTGCTGGGTGAATGGAATGACTGGTTGCCAGTTACGTTCCTAAACACAGCTTTCATGGAATCAGTGAGTTCTTTATGGAGTTTCTGTAGGGAGGGCCCCTAGGGCTCAGAGCCTCAGAGTTAAATGCATTGCTAGAAATAGGTCCTCAGCACTGAAGCTTGCTGGTGGTAGAGAGCAGAGCTGGGAAAAGGGTAGGCTCCCTAGCATATGATTTAATGACCAGCATGAAGTAATTGTTGAAAATTTTAGATGTGATATTACCAGAAGATGAGCGAATCCAAGAAATGCAATTACTGTCAGTGAAATGACACAATTTGGTTGTTCATTGTCTTTCAGGTAGTTTTCAAGTAATCTTGGGTGGCTAGTTAGCTTCATTCTACCTTAGGCCACCTCATCTGTAAAGTGGGATTACTAAGATCCTCCCCTCAAGGGGTTGTGAAAATTAAATGGGTACTGTGGCCAACAGAGCTTGCAGTACAGTGAGTTCTGTGTAGATATTTGCTGCTTTTTGTGTCACTGCGGTCACTTAGAGAGTGACATCTCTGCTATGGAGAGGTCACTCCTACATCTGTCTGTAATCCTAAGGCATTGTGATACAGGAATGGTGTGAGGGCCCAGGGTAGGATGAGTTACTTTCCCCAGGGTCCTGAGAAACACATCCCAAAGAGATGATGTTTGATTCTCCTCTCCGGACATGTGCTTTGGAGTGGTTTTTCTAATACAGCATGGGAGGACCAGGCCTTTGAGGAGAGGGCTCCCCTCTGGTAAAGCTAAGCTGCTGAAGTGGGGCTTGAGGAGGGTGGTTGGGAAGACACAGACTCACCGTCACTGCTACCTAACTGCTCTGTTTTCTCCAAGCCCACCACGGTCACTGGCATATGGCCTAGGCTGATGTATTCTCAGTTGTCCAACTGTAAAAGGGAGAACTGAAAACTGCATGGGCAGTAAATTGGCTTTGGGAACATAGTGAGGTTGAAAGTTTGTGAGCTCTGAAGGATTTTGTACTTGAGGAAATGGACCCAGCTTTGAGTTTTAGAAGCCTTTTGTGCTTGTGGTGTCTGGGCATTCTAGAAAGGGCTGAGGTGAAGGGAGAGAACAAGGTGGCTAACCACACATGAAGAAATGCTTCAGCACTTGGGCCAAGTTGCCTTGATGGTCCTGTTTGTTCCAGAAGTCTGCAGTAGCCATTTCTCTGGCTTTCTTTCTCGCTAAGCCAAGTTGATTTTAGTAGTTATGAAAGAGGAACCCAAGGGCTAGGTATCTAAGATGTCAGAACATACCAGGGAGAACGATTTCATTGCTAGCCAGTTCAGAGTCTCCCAAACTGTTTCATGTGCTGTGATCCTCAGGATAACCCCCCTCATTAAGAGCCTCCACAAGCTGGTTCTGGTAGCTCACACCTTTTTAATCCCAGTACTTGTGAGGCAGAGGCAAGAGGATTTCTGTGAGTTCAAGGCCAGCCTAGTCTACATAGTGAGTCCTAGGACAGCCAGGGCTATGTAAAGAGACCTTGTCTCTAAATAAATAAGTAAATAAATAAATAAATAAGACAAACATGTTTTCACAAAGTCCCGATTTCTACTTGCTGTCTGTGTTTCTCCCTCCTGTGGTCTGTTCTGCTGCAGGTGTCCACCTCCATTTCCCTTGCTGTCCAACTCTCCCAAGAACCTAGCCCTTTTGTGGGTGATGAACCACCCAGCAACCATACCTGTTTGAGGAAATTTATCCATTTTTATTGTACAGATCAGGTGTAAAAACAAACACCAATAGTCATTCAAGTGATTTTGTAAAACACACATCTGATTTCTTCATATGTTCTCATTCTGATTCTTCACCTATCCTCATGTGGGCTGGGAGAATAACTACGAAACAAAAGAAGTGTTGTATGAAAGAAGTGGTGAGACTTTTGTACATTAGTGACAGCTTTGAGTAAAGCTCATTTGATGTGATAGGAGAAAATCTTAGGATGAGGCTGTAAATGGAAATGTAGGATCTATGTGTTCACTGACATAGGGATAGAGAATCATGATCATAACAGTAATGGTTGAAATCCTGTAAGTACATTCCCTGGCTAATTAATTAACTAAATCAGTTGACATTTACTTCTGGCATACTACGTACCAGGACCCACTGTGCCAGATGCCAAGGTCACCGAGACAAGGGAGCTCACTTTCTGCCTTGAGGCACCACACAGTCAGTAGTGAGAAATCACAGGTGTCAAGTTTCTAAGCATTTCACATTGTTTGAGCAGTTCTCACAGTGGGCGTGATCATACAGCCATGCCCCAGACAAAGAGCCCGGCACTCACTAAGATTATATATCCAGGCTGCACCGCGCCAAGTGGCACTCCCATGTAGCTGTGCTGGATTCCACTGTTAGACGATTCTTTTGTTGGAAGAAGAGAGATACTTCCAAAGGCAGGGTTCCCTCACAGAGATTCATAGCTCCAGCTAATGATGAGGGTCTTGGGGCAGATAGAACACAGGAAGGATGGGGCACAAGGGACAAGCGTATGTGTCAGTGTCAAGTCAAATGACCCACTGCCTGCTAGCTATGTGGTATCCGTCAGGGCACAGTGCCACTCGTAATGCCCCGATCTGTACACTGGCGGCTGCAGTATCTGCCATGTTAGTATCTAAAGGAGCTGCATCTGTCTCTGGCTCTGCTCATTTATTGTTAAACAGTAGAAATGACTAGAGGAAGAGATTTGTTTACACACACACACAGTCGAGTTGACCAATAAAACATTTTTGCACTTGATTCAGTGTTTAGGGATATTTGCTATAACATATCTCCATGAGAGGGAGTCAATTGAGTAACTTCCTCCTCTGACAAGCGTATCAGTAAGCTTGGCTTCCATGCCCCCCATTCCTGATCACCCACACACTTAGGAAGAAGGGATGTTAGGAGGCAGAGAGTCAGTGTACAGGGAGCAGGATGTTGTTTGTAGTTTAGAAGGAAGGAATGTCAGGGTGTTTGGCATCTGCTGCTATGCTGCAAATAGTCTCATTTTCCTCATCTAAAGAATGTGAGCGTGTCACCCTTTTACAGGTAGGGATATTGTCACGCTTGCAGAGTTAACCATCAGACTATAATTTTGTACCCTGGTAAGGTTTATGAAGAAGACCCTGTCCTCTGTTCCCTGAGAGGCCAGTCCCATAAAAATAGATTTTCTGTATCTTTGCCCAGAGAGGTAAACATTAACAATAACCTCGAGTTCGAACTCCCCCCATCCGCTATGGTAGAGACTGACACATGACAGACTGACACTCTTTTATTCACCTAAATCTTCTCGGCATGTTTACTTGAGCCAGGTCTTTACAGGAGCGGTGCTAATTCCCTTGTGTGCTTACAGGTCATATCAGCTGTTTCCTGTTTTACTCTGGTACATGATTGCTAATGAAAAGCATATTAAGGCAAATACTGTTTATACGTTATTGAATGATTACATGTAAAATTGTAAAGTAAATGAACTTCCTGACCCAACTGGAGAAAAAAAAAGTTTTAATTGGAAAGAAAGTACTTAAAAAAAATTCTGCATAGTTTACATAAGAATTCTGAAGTTATATTTTATTTTTAAGCTATGGGCTGCTTTGATGCCCCCGCCCTTCCCCCACCTTTAACTTGTACCTCCTAACAACCAAATTAATCCTCTTTTTAATATGTAATAGGTGAGCTGGGCTTTCAAAATGCATTTTCATGAACCACAGAAAAACCTCCTCAGTTAAGTGTATACAGCAAGAAATGGGTTTTTGTTGTTGTTTAATCTGAGAAATAGTCAAATAGGTGGCTATGTAAGTCTCACCAATCCTTGGGCAGTTATAATTTCCATAAAAAAATGCATGAAATTTTACTTGACTATCACCGCATTATACATTAAGTTATTGTTACCATAGCAACCTTTGTATTGTATTATGACATTTAAGTGTAAGGTGTTTTTTTTTTTTTTTTCTTTCCTTTTCTTTTTTTAAACAAGGAAAGACAATGTATTTGAATTTTGAAATGTTTGGTGAAATCTAGTCATTAATATAATAAGTAATTTCGTTCAAGGTCACTTGAATTCTTTAGGAGTTATGCAAATTCCCAACCAAAACTGTAAGGTTTGTTTGTTTGTTTTTTAATGTCCTGAGGAAAGAAAAAAAAGTATGAAATACACAGTCACTAAATGCTCGCTGTTGGTTCTGAAAAGGAAAAACATAAAATCGGACCATCCGTACAGTAATCTGTCAGTATCCAACCCAATAAATAAGAGTTTCATCAACCCTACTTTATATGCTGTATGGAGTTCTTTCCCATGGCAAACATTTCTTATTTTGGTATAACCAACGGACTGACTGAGTCATTTTTATCTTGTACTTAGTTGAGTTGGCAGTAACTTACTTCTCCATTGGAAAAATAAAATCTAATGAATTGCTGAAGACATGCTTGTGGCATTTTGAGGAAAGTAGCCACTTACTCTCAAATTCTGAGATTGCTGGCCAATTTCTTTATTCAGCATGGGGAGCCCCTACTAATTTCTTGTTGCCAGCATGGCCCAAGGTCATGAGGCTGTCACTGTTTATGTAGACTCCAATATTTCACCCCCTTTTAGGAGTGATGTTTCAAAGTTATTAACACACTGTGGTTTTTGATCTGAAAGAAGAGGAGAGGATCTAAGGGTCATTCTCGGCTTCAGATAACTCTTTTTAGTAGTAGTCAGTGGGTTGAAACAGTGCTGTGCTAAAGGGCAGAGGGAGGTCATTGAAATACCTAAGGTACCAGTTCTGCTGGACCTTTTACTTATCTTCTTTCTTCCATGGCCAATAACTCTGACATAGCGTTTATTAGTTCACTTTAATAATGGAGGAGAGGGGAGTTGTATTCCAGTAGTCCATATACGTTTGAGATAGAGTTCTATGTAAAACTCACTCATCCTCTTTTCTTGCTATATTTGAGGAATCATCTCTCCCCCCTTCTTTTCTTTCTCCTTCCCTTCCTCCTCATTTTCTTTCTTCCTCTTCTCTCTGTTGCCTTGCATATGCTAGGTAAGTGCTCTACCACTGAGCTATATCACCAGCCTCTCTCTCTCTTTTTTTTTTCTTCTTTTTTTTGAGGCAGGAGCTTGCTAAGTTGCTCTTGCTGGCCTTGCACTCACTTTGTAGCCTAGCCAACCCTGATTTTATAATCCTTTCACCTCAGCCTCCCAAATACCTGGGATTATACAACTGCTCATCAGGCCCAGCTTGAAGTTCATTTCTGATTTTCTATGGAGTGCCAGTGTACCCTATACATTTAATATAGTTGTTGGTTTTTTTTTTTTAATTTCTAAAATTTCATAAAAGAAATTACTTGCTAAGTGAAAATCTCATTAATTTCTATCTTTCTGCCACACAGCAACTGTTTCAGCCTGTGGTTGAATAACTGTGGTTATTCCTGCCATCCAGTATTTCTAATTTTTTTTTCTTTTTTCAAATTTCTCTTTTGCTTGAAACTAAGCCAGGACAGAAATCAAAGTAAGCTGTAACAGTGCCTCTCTGGACCTTCAGGGACCAGGGATAAAGACTGTCTAAGGCCTGACCTTCAGTTGTGAGCTTTGAAGTTCAGAAGTGGACAGGTGGAATTACTGTGTTCTTCATTGCCCTTTGGTGCAAGATATATTCGAGGTTGCCGAGTAAGTGCGAACAGCAGCAAAATTATGGCCCCCTCCTGCTACTAAGTAAGTCAGCAATGGCCCTTCTGTGGTCAAAATGGCAAATTCAGCAGCAGCTATTCGATAGGGAATTGCAGAAACTTCCCCCTGGCTGTTAGGAATCTTGTTCAGCAGTGTCTTTGAAAACCTAATTTTGTGCAGAATTAGCCATGTAGCTGTGACCTCAGCTGTGATCAAGTGTTTTAAACACATCTACTTTGTAATTCTTCCCCACGTCCAGTTTGCACCCGATGCTGCAAAGTCTATTACGTACCTATACAGATACCCAGCATTCGTAAGTTTTATAGCCATGCTGAATTTTATTTCCATATTAAGATAACAAATCCCTGCCCTTATGGAGTCAGCTCGCCATACAAAGGCACCATACATCACTTGAGTCTGTGATGAAAGAATAGAATCGCAGCTGTGTGAGTGTTAGAATACCCAAACATGAATTAGACTCACACGCATTTGGCAAAAGTTCAGAAAAGAAGCTTAATCTGGTTTCATCTGAGACTGCTTTTCTCTGTTCTACAGCATCTTCCCCACCCCACCCCCAAGATGTTGTGTCTGATATCAGATCACCACGTAATGGGAATGACGCAAAAGCAGAGAAAGCCTGAAAAATGAGGGGCACACTTTCCCCTCGGAGACCTCCTACCCGCCGCGTCTCTTTTTTGCTTTTCCTGGTCCCACCTCTGAAACTGAAGGCCATTCACCTATTAGATAAATTAATCATGTGCCCAAAAGCAGGGTGCATAGCACTCTGATCTCACTCATATCTGTAATTAAGGGTAAATATAATCTTCCTTTTTAGAAATGAACCACCCACCCATTACACTTAAAGTGCTGACTGAAATGGAATAATAGTTAGGAGCAAGATGATTTTAGTTTAACAAGAAAAAATAGTTCATAAATTAAGCTTCAAGCAGTTACTTCTATTTTTGATTACCATTCAGTTATAAATCTAATTTGAGATATAAGCCGCTTCTCTATTTCCCAAATTTAATTTATGGTTTACATCCTTAGCTGCATAAGCATAGCTTAGTAGTTGATCAAGGAGTGAAGGCATTTGGCTCTCAAACGGAATAAGGGCCCAGCTAAGGTGATGTTAGAAGGACAAGTTCAGATGGACCACGAAACAAACAGCAGTTTGGTTGGCTCGACCCTCCCATTTCGTGACTTTGGTGTATGAACGGCTATGTCAAGCTTGGGCTACTGTGAGTGGCTCTCCACTCGTTTAAGCTTAATGAACAAAATCAGTACATTTTCTCCTTTGGTTTCTATTTTAATGCTTGAAATTGTTTGCCTTTGGATGAGAAGGAGGAGAAGGGCTTGTCTCCTTGTTTCCTTACTTGTAGACAGTTAGGCAGATTCCCAAGTAGGCCTCTAAGATTTGCCGGTTAGCTGTGGCAAGCAGCTTACTTTGCTTCCAGGGTTTCCCGGCTGACTGAGGCAACTCTGTACTGTGGACGCAGAATAAGAACAGAACATAGGTTGCACAGTGTTAAAACAAACAAAAATCCAGAAAGCAGCTCCTAAAACTTTTCTAATCCTGTTTAAAGCAAAGATGCATTCGCCCATTTTGAAAGCAGACAGCTTTTAAACTTAACTTCCATGAAACATAAATTTGTTTTTCAAAGCTATATATCCTTGGAAGTAATTTTATAAACAGACAAATGCTTTATCTTTTATGTGTACTTTTTATTTAATTTGCCTTAACCAAATGCCACTGACTTTGAAACATTCATGGACCCAAGTATTTCAGCAGTGGAAATTATTTTTAATCTTTATCATCGCTACAGAGGGTTAAGAGTGTGTGACATAAAGACTAAACAATAGTAAATAGTCATTGTTCATTTTACAAGCAGACACTACAATAAGAGCACATATATTTTTATCTTCATTTTCCCTGTGGGGGTGATTAAGGCCCCTTTAAGTTTGAGGAAATGTTTATTTTTGTTTCTTTAGAAGAATGATTCTATTGTCCAAGTAAAAAAGAAAAGGAAACAAATAGCTCTAAAAGAAAGAAGTAGGAAGGAACATGCTTTTGGGGGGGATAGGGGGAGATTGCCAGGAATCTGTGGTTAGAAGTGCTCTGTGGCTTTTCTTGTCACTCCACACAGTTCATGTATCTGTAGAGAAGTACTGGATGCCAGTTTGCTTATGACTGGCCCACAGGAAGATTTACTTTGAAATCAACAACAAGCAGGTCAGACATAGCTAGTTAACTGTGTTATCATTATCTTTTTTTTTTTTTTCCTTTCTCTCTCAGCTCTATTGTGAATGGTACTAAAACCCAGGTCATCTAGCTTGTTTGTTGTCGTGTTGGCCTACTATGGAAATTTCCTTTTCTGTGACTTCAACCTTTGCTAATCAACCAATGGGTAGGCCCAATGAAAAGTAAAGCCTTGCTCAGAGGTGGTACTGCTCATCCAGAGAACCCACACTCAATTCTAAGCACCCACATGGCAGCTCACAACTGTCTGTAACTCAAGTTCTAGGGAATCCAACACCCTCACATAGACATACAGACAGAAAAGATATCAGTGCACGATAGATAGATAGATAGATAGATAGATAGATAGATAGATAGATAGATAGATGGATAGATAGATAGATAGATAAATCGTGGCCAATGCTATTGGCAGATACCAAGAGACCATTATTTCACGTTTCATGAATGATGTAGGGTGATCGTAGACCATTTGCCCAGAATGCAGGAGGCTCAGCATTCTGTAAAATAGTAATGATAATGACAACATATTGTTTTCAAACTTTTCCTAATAAAATGAAGACTCAGTTTTAGACTTACCAACTTATGGAGATAGTGACTTCATGCCATTCAGACCTCTATCAGTGGAGATTTCAAAAATGCCTCTTGGATTATGGTTTCAATAAATATAGAATTTGTCAATAAGGATTTTGAGTCAAATTTCAGGTTGAGATTCTCAATTTTTCGAATACTTAAAATGCTTTAAAAGAAAGTTTGATGTTATATATCTGAACTCCCTAATTCATAGAAAACTTGGTTGTAATGTATGTGGCGCTTTTCTTGGCCATTATTAATGCTTTTGTATCTTCTGCAGGTTCTAGAAAGGCGGTAGTTGAGGGTGCTGAGTCTTAGGTTTTCATCTGGCAAATGATCCTTTTTTGGGGGGGGGGTTCCTCTATGGATGAACCTCTAGGATGCTAGCAATGAGCTGATAGCTCAGTAATGTGTTTTCACTCGTACACTCTCTTCTTCGATTTTTTTTTTTAAAGTAATGTTTATTATGTATCCCTTGAAAAAGTCGTAAGCTGGGAGCAGTGGAAACAGGCATGCCAGTAGCTGATTATCCCATTATATATAGTTCACCAGTAGTCACAGACATCCCCTGCCATAGCCAGCTCTCTGTATAATATTTAGTTGTATGGTGGTGGCTAGGAGAGCTTTGAATTTTTGATTTCCCAGCTTATGGGTCATATTTGACCAACTGCTTTCACTGGAAGACATGCCACTTTGTTGAGCTATTTAGGAATCAAAAAGACTGTCTTAATTTAAAACAAGGACCCTTTGTTTTAGGTGGTGACTGCCTTGTGAAATTTTTCAGTTCTCAGCGGGTTAACCAGGGAACAGGGGCAGAGTCATAATTGGCCTATTTAGAGTATTTTGCATGTGAATAGTGTGTTAGTGAAGCATCCCTAAGTCTGTTGTGAGTGACATGGTGATTAGAATTTAGATTAGGGAAAACACATTCTGTACTTTATCAAGGACAGCAATTAGTTCAGTCAGTAAAAGTTGATTACAAGTAACGATAAAGTTAGATTTTTAGCACTTAATTTTAAAATTTCTTTATTAAATAGCAAATTTGTTCTTAATATAAATGGTACTATCTACACTTGTTTTATTGCCTATCAGAATAATTAAAAGAACAATGTATTCAATGCAGAGTATAATCAGGCGGTTTATATATTGTGGGTAAGTTGCTGTGTAGCTTTTAGAAAATGTAATATTATGTCATCTGTCTTATGTCATCATTTTCGGGAAGTTTAGCATTTTGTCACAACGTGATAACGTAATGATGTTTGCGGGAATGTTCTAGTGTTCAGGTAAATGCTGAATCTGTGGGGATTTGTTTGAGTTCTGATAGCCTTCAAGAGAGCGCCTCAGATATCTTCCTGCTTGCAGGGCATACCTACTTTTGCTATCATCTTGAAAGTTTGCCCTGGGGTTTGAATCTCTTCTCTGCTCTTCTGGCATTCTGCCCTCTGTGGGTACCCCTATGGGGACTTGTGAGCAGGGTATGTCCCTTAGAGAGTGGACCGTTAGCACTCACCCCCAGTGGGTGCAGCCAAGGGAAGTAATATGTGTTCAAAAACGGGATTCTTTTGAAAAAGGGTGTAAATCGTTCCCAGACAGGAGCCTACATGTGAGGAAAGAAAATATCCATTTTTTAAAAAATGACATTTTCTTATAAAATTAAAGTGTTAGTCATCTGAAATGGTTTTTAAAAATAGATGTCTCAAGGAGGTACCATCTACCTTCTTCTAAGTAAAGGGTTAAAAATATTAAACTTGATAGGGTCCTCAAAGGCTGTTGTGGGTTTTTTTTGTTGTTGTTGTTTTAATTTTTTATTGTTCTGCTTGCAATCAGGTATGAGGTGGTAAATGCGAAAAATGAAATTTTTATATTTGTTTTTATTTTTCTCCTTCTAGCAGAGCCTCCTTGGAGGGGACATGGATATGGGCAATCCAGGAACCCTTTCGCCCACCAAACCTGGCTCCCAGTACTATCAGTATTCTAGCAATAACGCCCGGCGGAGGCCTCTTCACAGTAGTGCCATGGGTAAGGTCCTCTTCTGTTTCCATACCTGGAGTCATTATAAAGTTCACTCTTTTTTTCTTCTTCTTCTAAAAAACACTACCGCTACTTTGTCCCAAAACATTTGAGTCAATCATCAGCTTGGTGCCTTTCATATCCCTCAGGAAATATGGTGACAATTTATACAGCAACAGAACTCTTTAAATGTTTGCTTATTTCGGTGTGTCACTTGACTGCACACACAAGAAACCTGTGTTTTAAAGCAGAAAGCAGGCACAAGGTAGATCCATTTTCTTCATTTTCACCAGTTGTTACTTTCTGGTAGAATGAAAGGTGAAATAGTAGTGTAAGTGAGCTAGGATATCTATTAATGAGAGTCTGCTCTGAGCTAAGTTGGCAGTTTGGTTTGCTACCTTTTCGTTTGGAAAACTAGGCACTTCGGGAGCTAACCGCTTCTTCGTTTTCTTTCAGAGGTGCAGACAAAGAAAGTCCGAAAAGTTCCTCCAGGTTTGCCCTCTTCAGTAAGTACTGCCTGGTTTTGCTTTGTGCTTTTTCCATTGTGTTCTGTTTGGTATCAGTAGAAGGCACTGAGGTTCCATGGGCCCAGAGCTGTGTGTGCGCATCTAGAATGTGGAGGAGGTAGGCGTGAGCAGCTACCTGACCCTTGCTGCAGTGATTAATAGCCCCTGCTGGAAGGCTGAGGGCTTGTGTTGGTATTCAGCAAGTTAAGCTCTGAGGAGAGCCTTGAAAAGGTGCCTCAGGTTGCACAGCTTTACCTGTACAGGGCTTTGGAGAGCATGAGTATTAGTTTCATGTGTTGGTTAAATTCTTTGTCAGTATTATGATGATTTATGGATTTGCATTCGAAAGGAGATTTGTGGAGCGGATTTAGGGAAAATTTACATGGGTTTCAGCCCAGGGTGCAGGGAGAATGTCTCTATTCTCTGAAGAGGTTGATGAATAAGAGCTGCAAGGTGGCCACTGTTTGCTCTGTGAGCTAGGTTCTGAGAGAAGAATCCAGCTATAAGGAAAGCACTCTGGGCATTTTTAATACCTGGAGCTGTGTAGGGATGCTGTTGTGATGCCCCAGACCCCAAGCCCCAACCCAGGAAAAGTTGGTAGTAATCACAGGAAATGTGCATTGATTTGAGTTCATGCATTTGCAAATTTTAGGTCCCAGGATGTATTAAATTTGTTCCTAACTCAGACATTGCTAATAATTTTCTTCCTTCTGTAAAATTATTTCTTCTTTATTCCCCCCTTTCCTTCTTTTTTTCATCTTTCTTTCCTTCCAATGTTGTACATGTAAAGGCAGTTTTAACTTAATCTTCTAGTATATTAAAAAAAATGGCTAATGGGCCTTATAAGTTCTTACACTTTAAGACAAAATTATATTTAGATTTCTGAAAATGTTATTACCAATCAGTGCTCTCATTGGTTTTATTTCATTTTTAGTAAATTAGAAGAATAATGGGTTTTGCAAATGTGCTAGATTAACCCACACACCTGTGTATTTGACTTGATTTCAGTTCAGCTCATCCAAAAAAATTATTAAATGAATATATCAGAATAAGTCTTGTCAAAAAAAACTCACAAATTTTGTATGCTGATTATCAGACTTGATAATGTTGAAGAAGCACCACAAAATTAGCCATAAATATGGAAAAATATTGTGTAAATAAAACTGCCAATCGCATATAAAATAGTCATTTTAGAATATCAATATGTCACTTAAAACTGTACCATGTTGTTATTTCTCGAGTTTCTATATTTTATTGAAATTGGCTGTTTTTGTAGGCATATTTAAAGCTTGAAATTAGTGATAGAGTTGATGTAGATGAAATTTTAGATTTTAATAGTTTTAATGACAGCTTCAAATAATAAGGTCCTTGAAGCTGTTTACATTTTAAACATAACTTAGTCCTTACAATAAAAGGGCTTATAATATTAACCCTTATAATATTAAAAGGGTTGTTCATTGTTCTAAAGTGACAGGGTAACTGTGTAGGGAAGCTACAAAAATTAAGCTTATTTATCCCATCTGACCCTTAGGTTAAAAGAAACTTTGGGTTTTTTGTTGTTGGGTTTTTTTTTCTTTGTTTTTGTTGTTAATGTTGTTTTTCACTGCAAAAAAAAAAAAATTGCAGAAATCTTCAATTTCTTAGGTGTTATTTGAAGTGACTAAGATGTTTCTAATTATCAGTAACTTCTTAACTCATATATATATATATAAATATATAAATATTTAAGTATAAATATAAATATTTCTCTCTAGTTATCAGGTCTCTACAAAAACATTTTTAGGAATTTTTTATTGCTGTGGGCGGTACATCACATGACACTTTGCTGCAAAACAGAAAATCGTTTTTTTCTAACAGATGAAAGCTAAAAGTTGGATTTTTGCTTATATTATTTGGCAATAATATTTGCTTATTATTTGGTCTGGCTTTTGATGGACGGTCGGCTTAGGATTAACTCTTCTGAGAGAATTCTTCACTACTAAATGTCTTAATGGTCCTAAGGGATACGCTGATCTATAGAACCCTTCTTCCAAAGACAACAAACAAGATAATTCAGTTAAGGGTTAAGCAGAAAGAATAAGATAAGGTCAAGCCATTTTGGACCCCCGTCGCCACTCTATTTGGTAATTCTAGAATATCTCAGCTCTCTTTCAGTTGCAATTTAGTTAGTATACACTAGCTTTGTTGTAGCTTATTACTGATAATGAGATCCCATGCCTTGCCACTATAAAAAAAAAGTATGTATTTTTACTTGATTTCAGGAAACAGTCTGTGCTAGACACTGTTAGCACTTTGGCTCCAGTCGATCTAGATTTCTGTATTTTTAGATCTCTGTCTCCCTTATTCCTTTTTAAGTTCAAATAAAATTATGCCATGTATCTGATACAACATACTTCTAAACCTTGTTTTAAGATATTCTTGAGTATTTGTGTAACATAGTAAAAGACTGAGTTAGCTTTCTCTTACCGTGATTAGATTAAAGTCATTTATGTTCTCCTAGATAAGTATTTACCATGATAAATAGTAATGAATTAATCACAATCTGTTGTGTCACCTCATCCCTCACCTCCAGTGAAATGGCCCCTCTCTCTTCCATAGATAAACAGAGGAACACGTAGACTGGTATCCCATAGTCTTACATTGTGCTACAACTGTGTGAGAGAGATAGGCTTCCCTTGCTGTCATGAGGCTGCCTCTTTCAGCCTATCTGGGTCAAGGAGGTGGGGGAATTGCCTAGCTTTGTTTATAAGCTCTGCTTTGCCTAGGGAAGGGGAGGGACAGAAGGGAGAGGGGGAGACAGAGACACAGAAAGAGAGAGGGGTGGAGGGAGGGAGGGAGAGAGACTTGGCCCAATATCATGTCATAGATTTGGTAAAATGCACAATCATGTGTTTGTACTATGTGACACATCTGGAGACCTTGAGTCACCATGAAGGCCTAACACAGGATGGTTTAAGACTCATCCACAAAGATCACAGTCTTTAGACTTAGGAAGAGAGGAAAGCCCGCTGGAGCAATGGCTAGGGTACTTTGGTTAAGGAAAGAAGATAGGCCCCGATACTTGTTGGGAGAACCCCACTTCCTGATGGTCCTGGTTTTTGTTTTTATTTTTCACACTTATTGCATTACCCTTCCAGCCATGACCCACTATCTCATAGCCTTTCTCTTCCGAAGGGACTTCAGTAACAGCATGTGTCTGTGCCTTATGGCATGGTTTATCTTGCATTTTAACCTTTTGAATCTACATGTGAATTCCTTGGCCAGTTAGATCTCTGCATCTTGATTTTCTACTTAAACTAAATTTCCTTGTGATCTTGGCACTCTGCAGCTTTACTGCTCTTTCCAGTAAGTTTCTTGTTTGTGAATAGCCTAATAATAATCATATACCCTGAGTCGTATATTTATGGAGAGAGAAAAATGTACCATATTAAATTACAGCTTAGGAGAAATGATCTGTGTTTTTGGTTTTGTGTTTTTTTTTTTTTTTACTAGAAATTAACATTGTAGAATTAAAATTTAGAAAGTAACAATTTCCAAGTGTACTGTTTAAAAATATTCTTATCAAATGCACAGAAACTAAAAAAAGGAACAGATGTCCTTTGGAAATTTTATTGTACTGACTAACATGTAAACATACAAAGCCTTGATCATCCTGGAAGTTATGTACATTTTATCCGGAAGTGAGGAGAGTTACAGCTTTGTAATTCAGACATTTGTGGAGTTGGAATCCACTTTAATCGCAAACCTCCTCATAGGCTCACTCAGGCTTTCTGGAACATTGTAAGATTCTGGAAATACAAAAGCTTACCCTAAGAGCAATTTTATGGCCTCTCTCATCTCCAGTGAGATTTTCACAAACTGAATTTTTCAGTAAAATTTAATTTCCATGTGAAATTGTAGTTTGGGTTTATTTATTTATGTTTAATCCAGGAGGAGCTGGCAAGCTTTAAGTGGTCAGAGATAATTTTGGATGCATGGTTCCTGAGGAAAAGATTCTAAAATAAGATTGGAGCATCTCCAAGAAAATTTGAGGCATGAGTGCCTCCTTAGGTAGATTTGAGAAAACAAAACCATAGCATGTATTTGATACCATTTGATGTTCCCAAGGAACATGAATTCTTAAGTAAAATAAAATCTTTCAATCTGAACTTAACTATTTTATGTAGAGATTTTCAACTACATTAGCAAAAGTAGATAGTACTAATAGTGTTTATTTTCTTAGATTTTTTTTAAATCACATTAAAAACATGTGAAGGTTTTAAATATACCATTGAATTCATATTTTAAAGTATTTTGGATTTTTTTTCTCTTCAGATGCTTGAAGAAATCTCAACTGATTTCTCAAGAGAATTGGTAACCTATTTATTTCTTACTAGGAACCCAGGAATTATGTGGTTGAAAAACAGTATTGAAAACATGTAGACTCTCATGACTTTTGCTGGAAAGGAATCCATAGACAAATTGCCCTGTATCTCATGGTGCATTTCCATGTCAACACCTATTATCCCGAGGAGTAATATATTCTTTTTTATATGACTGTGGCAGTATTGAATGTATCATGAGTAAATTGAGTGTCAGGCACCTGGGTGTGAGCTTGAGTAGGAAATTCTAGAAGCGGCCAGTTGTGTGATAAGATAGAATAGGTCTTTAAGGTCCCTTCCTATAGTAATCCACACAGTTGTAAGGGTTTACATTAAAATACTAGGTCAGCTCTTAGCATAAATTCTGAACTTAGTGCGCTCATATTCTAGCTAAAGATACTAAAATATGAGATTTGATTACATAATTGAAGCCAATAAATTATGAAAATATATAGGGAAGAGGAAGATGAGGGTGATGCAATTAAACAATGAAAATAGGACAAGAAATATTCACCCAGTTTATACTGCATTTGTAACAGAATGCTGGGGATACTGTGAAAACTGAGAAAATATTCATCACTAAGTATTTATTTTTTTCATGAAGCAAATGCAGAATTCACTAATCCAGTCTTGAGCTTTGGAGTTCGGTAATGCGTTTTTCTGGAAACCAGTCTCACCCTCTCCATTTCTTTTAGAGGCTAAGTAAAAAGTTACGATTTGTATGAGATTCCGGGATATGAAGTAAATACAAGAGGATCTTTATATTCTTTGCATTGGGGACTCAGTACTTCAGAAAGCACACACAGAAAATATGCACCATTTGGCATTTGGCATCTTAGTCTCCCCGAAGTTTCCTAAAAGATTTCTGTATTGTTGGGAATTTCAGAATAATCCTTTTGCAACTTCAGAACACAATCTTTCCTCGTCTTCGAAAGACTTCTGGTGCGCATATTTTAAATATAAAGAGAAAAAGAAATGTAAGGGGCGGGGAGACGAAAATAAAGGCCTGTACAGGGCAGAGTGTGTATCTGTCTATTCAGAGGTTATCTTGGCAGTTTACAAAGTTCTAAATCTCAGCGCCCCCAAGGAAACCAGACTGTTTTATCCCTCCTACCAGAGGAGTGGTGGGAGTGATGTCTGACTTTGCTTCTCGGCTGCCTCTCTTAAGGTAGGCATGAATCGAGATGCCCTTGCCTCTCCCCGGGCTGTGATTATTTGTAATCAAGTTTTCCGATTCGGTGTCACCTATTAAGATTTATCAGGACTTCCTTTAAGAGTTCAGCAGCTAGAACAATACATCTGTGCTTGTGTGTTAAGAAAGGAGAAATACATCTTAGGGAACTGTTATTTTGCACTTTCTTTTCTCACTTTCACTGAAGAGTATAATTTGGTGTGAAAATTTGAACTCTTAGTAGTTTAATTACAGAAATCTAAGAACTGGCTGCAAGGCCCCTTTACCAGGACTTTCATGCATTTTGCTATTATGAGGCTCGTTTTGAAGCATCTGGCTTCTCTGTGGATTTATTGCTTATGGACATATATAGATGAGGGCAGGATATTTGGTTGGAAGCCATTACTTTTTAGCTATTAAAAGTTCACTGACTAAAGCAGCCCTTATATTCTAACAGCAATTTTTTTCCCCATATTCCAGTTAGTGACAATTTCTGCATATCCAAGATGAATTTTCCTCCTTTCACAGAATTCGAAAGATTTTACTTGAAGCAATAAACCAAAGATAGACTTTGGGGTGGGGGCTAAATACAATTTAGACCTGTTGGTGATTCTAACAGAATGAGGAATTTCATCAAAAAGAGCAAAGTTGTATTTTCCTAAGGCAGAATAACTATAGCCAGGCTGTTGACAGACACCTGCTTTGTTTCTTTTTAAGAGTAAATTACATTGAATTTTAAACCGGTGTTTCAAAGGTGTAACCTGGGACTGTATTGTCCAGGGCGTGTCTGTGGAGCCGCCATGTCCCTTTTCAAAGGGCAGGAACTTTAATAAAATGTAGGCAAATCCTGGAGTTGTAAATACTCGAGTATTTGATCTCAGAACAGCAACATGATTGCGAGCTCAGTTTCAAAGCTGGCATAGCAGGCCTGCCCGGCTTTCACTTGAGCATACACGCCCTCTTCAGAGAAGTTAAGGTACTGCAGACGACTCCCCATGTCCCACCTCAGAGCTGAAAACTAGGATGAGCTAAATAATGGCCAGGTGTCGAGATTTCAGTCCGAAAGGAATGTGAAAGCTGTATTTTTGCGAAAGAATACATTACAAAAAGTACATATCTTTCCGCATCGTAGAAACACCACCCTGCTAAGTGCAAGCTGAAGAATAGCTCAGTGCTTTGCCAGGACGGGGAGCTGATCACCTCCAGGGCGCCCTGAAGAGATTCTGGGTGTGTGGAGAGAGAAATGGGGGCGTGCCTCGACTTTGCCAACCTGTCTTCAAAGGCAACTGTAGGAAAATGTCTTGGTGCGCTGCCATGTTGGTGCTGACTGAAGGGCGCTTCCTTGTGAAGCATGGATTCATAGTAGGAAGATATATTTTCTCCGAAAAATGATCCTGGTAATACATTCAGTCATGAAAATTGGTAGCATTCATCACACACACACATAAAAAAAAAAAAAAAAAAAACCTATCAGCATCACTTGCTGTTGCCCTTTAGTGATTTTTAGAAAAACGCTGTTTTGGAACAATTATTTTGATATCATCTGTGAAAGGGTATCTGCCTGCCTGCAGCCTCCTCCTCCATCTCAGCCCATATCATTCTAAATATGCCTCCTGGATTATACTTATAATAATATTGTAATGGCTTTCATTCTCCCGATCGGCACAGTATATCATTATATCATTAGCTGCTATGAGAAAGCGGTTTCAAGTAGGTGGCTGATTCTTAGCGGTAATGTTTTCAAGTAACCCTGTTTGGGGAATTGGGCCATTGCACAGGTGCCCAGGTGTGCTAACACGGGGCTCAATAATATTTTCTGGTTCACTCATAATGAGAGACGAACTTGGAGGCACAAAATAATTCAGTAACAAGTAGTATATAAAACCCAGGCTGCTGTTTTAACAAACTTGACTTGAAATATCAAGAGAAGGGAATCAAAGCATGACTGAGGAGGCACAGGGCACTCAGCTCATTCTCAATCCACAGAAGCAGAGAGCTGAGTGCTCATGGCTTGATAATCATCATCGTCACCAGAATAGAGAATAAACAAACTGCAGTAACTGTTGTACTAGTTGAAAGTAAGATATGAAATAGGAACAGATTCTGCTACCTAACACTCAGGCGTATACTTTATGCGCAAATTTTTATTGCTGAAAGCTCTGCGTCCCTTACACAGGACCTTGACATGAAGTTTATTTGGATAGGTACCCAACACAACAATCCATATTATCTATGGTTTCGTTGATAAATGGGCAAAATGAAATGAAATTCTGTGTCCTTACCGTGGGTGGAAATAGTTAGGATTTATAAAATTCAGATCGCAGATCGAAACAGGCAATTATTGTATAAACAGACCCCACTTGTTTTCCCTTTAGTGGATCCCGTCAACCTGTCTGCTGTTTGTTCGAGGACGCCTGAGAGTTTGAGGTTTCCCAGTGGGGGGGGGGAGTGCACATTCTCACACGTTACCGTTCTTGTGTTTGTTTCGCTCATATTTTGTCAGATTTACCTTCCCACCAAACGAAAGCCTACGTGCTCCATGCAGTGTGTTATGTGACTTGGTTTGAGTCTTTGTTCTTTATGAAATTCGGTGTGGTGTCACTGGCAGTTAAGCATGGCTGGCCGTTTAAGGAAGACTTGCATTTAAAACAAAAATGAACGAACAAACAAACAAACAAACAAAACCAAACAACAACAACAAAACCTAAATAGCCCGTATAGCATCACGCGTAGACGTCTGTCCCTTTAAACTTCGTACTGTCCCCTTAAGCATTTGTTTACTGCCTTGCCTTGAGTAAGGTAACGCATGAGCTTTTGATCCTTCCCTAACAAGTTAAACAGACACCTCTGCGCGTGACTTTCCAGCAACTTCCCATGGAAGAGTCTTGGGATAGCAGAGCCTGATGGCAGTCCCAGCCCTTCCTGACTACCTACTGGATTTCCTCTACTCGCTGCTCCTGTTAGATCTGGAACCTGGGTGTGTGCATAGTGCCTATTAGATCGTGATAGGCGTGCTCTCCATGCCTCACAGGTGTAAGCACAGTTTTGAATCACATCACCCTGCAGAGCACAGAAGGTGGCTGGAGCTGTTTACGTCTGGGTGAAGAGGCTGAGGCAAGTAGGGAGAAGGAGCATTGTGCAGCCATGCAGCTCATATGTGGCGGAGCTGTACTTGAGACCTACACAAGCTGTTGATTCCTGTGTCTCTAACCAAGACACTGTCCCTGCTGCCTCTGAGGTACAAGAAAGCTCTCTACACCAAGGTCATTGTCAACTGTAGAAAGCATTTGGCAAGGGCTAAGGATGTACCTCAGTAGTAAAGTACTTCCCTGGCATGCACAAGGCCCCCCAAGTTTGATCCCCAGCCTGCCATCACCACCTTAAAGGCATTTGATTACCCAGATTAAATGAAAATGTCAAGGCTTTCACCTCCCTGGAGAGTGACCCTTTATGTGGCTTTGTACACAACTTCTGTGGAGTAGCCCCGTGGGGGAAAGCCAGGCGCTTAGGAGAGAAGTTTTTTGCAGGAGAGACCCGGTGACCGAGTGGTTGAGACATGGTGACTGACCGGCCCACCTGGAGTTTGCCGTCCTGCTTACTAGCTACACATGACATATGTAAGCAGTAGTTTGGCTGTGGTATCAGTATTCCACGTTGAACTGGAAATTTCAGCAACAAGGTAGCTACCCTCCTTTTGGCATTTGAGGACCAATTTTCTGACAGGGTGGCTGAGGTAAGAGCAGGTCACATCCAAACAGACCCCGCTGCACGCAGGACATTGCCCAGCATGGGCCACTTTTACCTGTTTTAGGTGTTGCTGTAGATGCTGTGTCCCTTCCTCCTGGCCTTCTTAAGCCTTCAGTCAGCTTTCCATAGTCACGAGCCAACCGCTCTGCACAGCTGCTGTCGGAAGTACAGTGAGTGGGTCAGGAGGGCAAGATGCCCACCTAGTGCCTTTCCTGCAATTTTGCTCTGTGCCAACGTTTGTCTATGTCCAAGTCAGCCCTGCCTCTAATTAACTGAGAGGTCCGTGTTCTTTCTCTCATAGCGCGTGAGTAGTGGTCTCGGATCTGTTTCCTCCTGACTGGAGCCCAGGCTACCTTTGCAGGTGTAGCTCCCATTACCCAGGCCAAGTGAAGGCTATGGCCTGGCCTTTATGCATCTGGCTGGATACAGATGTGTGGACCAGCTAGGACTCGGCCTACATGACCTGCAGTTCTCTAGGAAGCTGAGTTGAATGTCTTTAGGACAGTTCAGGTGCATTTCCAACTTTAAATACATCTATATATTTGTACAGACATGTTAAAGCACAGCTGAATAATTGCTGGATTCCAGCCTTTGCTGTGTTGTACTGTGTGTGTTCTCAATGCCACTGTTCAGTTCTTAAAGGAAAAAGTGATTTGCTCATCACCCATGGTAAACTTAAAAAAAAAAAACAGTTAAAAATAAAACAAGAGCTGGTTAGTCTTGTTTTGACAGAATAAAAGAAATCTTCTACAGGTGCAGGTGGTTGGGAGAAGCCTAGCTCAACATTCCAAGATGGATGCTTTTCCTGGGCAGTCTAATTTTGTGAAAAGCCAGGCAGCAGGTCCAGTTCCCCAGGAAAGGGTCATTGTTGCTAAGCCCGGGCCACCTGAGTGTTTGTTTCAGGGACGCCTGTGGGCCTAGGTTAGCTGGCCCCTCCTTTGGAGCCATTGCCACCTTGTGGATTACAAAGGATACTGGGCTTTCTCCAAACCTTTCCATGGAAGGTGCTCTATGGTAGAGGATGGCTTGTGTGCCTCCCAGAATGATCTCCCGCTTGTTCAGCAACACCAAACTTCTCCACTCGCAGTTCATTTAGGATTCTGGTGAGGGTGTTTTTCAGGAAACACACATTTCACTTTTTGACCCGGCAGCATCTGCTGGGATTTTTTTTTTTTTAATACTACTTTGGCATTCTGAAAGTGTTAATGTCTTTCATATCTGTTTAATGCTATTTAGGGATATTTATGATCACCTCTTGGTTACTGGGGGTAAAGTATGTCGCAATTTTTTTTTTAAACAGACAGGAAAGCATTCACATGAGGAAACAGATTGCTTTAAACATGTGCTTCCTGTGACGGTAAAAAGAACAAATTAGATTTAACACTGTGTAATGAATGCAGAAGTGTGTACATTTAAGCTTTTAAAAGCTTTATGTTCAGTTTTGGTCACAACAAAAAGTGAGTCACCTGGAAAAAAAGAATCAAAGAAGCCCCTAGTTTCCTCAGATTTCTACAGTGCCCATCAGTCACACTCCTGCCCTAGGATCCTTGAGAGCTCACAAAACAGTGAGTCAGTGCTGAAGACTGAGAGAGGAGGAGCAGGGCGTACTGTGATTATATGAGGTTAGGCTCTGATTCTGTGCATTTAGTGCAGAGAAACCAGTATGTATTGGGAGGAGAAGATTTAGCTACTGTCTTATGCCCCTCTCTTCCTGAGCACTGAAAAAAACAAAAACCCTTTTCTCTCTGAACCCAGATATTCTCCTATTTTTCATGTAAGAAAAAGAAGACAACCCGATACCCACTTGCTAGCTAGCATTTACTACAATTTAATTACGTAAGAAAAAGGCTCCTTCTATAATTCAGTTTCACCATGGAAGCTGGCCTGCAGGGAGTAATAGAACCTGACTTCAGATTTCTAGTTAGATGCAGACACTGCACAGAGGGCATGAGTCCTGTCCCCAGCAGAAACACTCGTGGCTGTTTCTGCCTGTAGCAGGCAAACGGTGCCTCTCTGTCCCCTGTGTTTTCCACAGCTAACGCTTTGTGGCATGCACTCCATCTCTCTGGCCAGGGAGGGCTAGGACAGAGTCCCTCGGGGAGGGCATGTAGTTTGGGGACATCTGACTCTCTTACAGCACATACTGAGGTACTAATATCAAAACAGACTGCTTGTCGTCGCACGGTGGGGCGGTGCTTTTTTTGGCTGCCGCGGTCGAAATGAAATGGGCAAGCTGTAGTCCGCTTGGCATCCGAATGGGCTAAGGGAAGCTGGGAAATGGGAGTCAGACTGTGAATGCAAGTAACAGCCAATGGTTAACTTCCTTTTTGTGTGTCACTTGGCAGAGAGGAGACTGATGGTGATTTTTTTATTTTTTTTTTTTAAGCGTGGGTGAGAGTTCAGTGCCCTGGCAAGAGCCGTAGAAGCTTGTTATTGTATTTTCTCATACAGTTGACTTGTGTTGATTTCTTGAGGCCACTAAAGATGTTCCAGCAGCCAGCTTCTACATGGCTGTCAGAGTCCGACTTTAGATGAAAAGGTGATCAGAGGAAAGTTGGTCCACATAAAATCTTGCTGCTGATCAGTAGGCAACACAGGGGAAATTCAATTCTCTAGAAGGTGGTCACATGCCAAAACATAATACCTTGCACTTCAATGGATTCTCCCAAGTACACAGACACTCAAAGATATTTTTAAATTATCACCACTCCGCATCCCACACTTCACATAAAAGATTCAAATCCGTTTTGGACTGTGGAAATGCAGAGCTAAAATTGTCAGATGAGGTTTGGCTAAAATGACCTCCTGCCTTCTTGGAGGCTGTTGGTTGCTCTTTGGTTAGCCACACTGTATCTTTGAAGATTCTGGGGAAAGCGTTGTGGAGAATTTCTAACCTTTTCACGATTTCCCTAGTATTTCTCTGTTTGCAGAGAGCCGCTCCCCAAAGGCGAAAAGAGCGAGTTGCCATCTTGAGGAGTGAGTTGCATGTTTAGTGAACACCAAATGGTCTTACAGTTACTCTGGAATTTTCAGTATAGATGGTTGCTTTCAAATACTGTTTGTTCCTCTCAAATCTACCAAATGTTTACACAAGATATCAGGAAGATGACCAACTCCGACAACCCCAGAAGCAGGGAAGGAGGCTTAGAAATAGAATACCATTTGTCTGATAATTAGAGAGCATCTCTTAAGAGTTCGAGAGAATTCTGATTAACCTTTTTGTTCCCACATTCTCACATGAAATTAGCACACCTTTTAAATTATTATCTAGTATTTAAACACTATATTTTTAGTGTTCTTAATGCAACAGGTTCTAGAGACACCAAAAGTGTGGTGTAGGTTTCAAAAAAACTTCATTTTTCTTACATTTTAAATGTTCTGTTTGTGCAAAATTTCGAGAATCACCATAAGGGCTTCTTTGCATTTTTAATTTAGTAACTAACATATGAATAAATTTGCATATTAATTAGTTGCAGATTAAATCATGCATACATAATTGCCTCCTTACTGTGTTTAATGTTTGTCAAAATCTCCAGCCTGGTTTGATGGATGTCGTATGAAAGATTACAATTTGATGTGTACCCTTGGAAGTATTTACACCAATAATGCGAGATTCTTAATAGCAGAATTCTCTAGTTATATACAGTTACTAATAAACATGTAAGATAGGTACATGTCCCTTTGACTAAATTTTTTCTTTGCACCAAATCATTTACTATTCATAATCATTAATGCATCTCCTAATTATACAGCATATGTCTGTTAACCCTCTAGTTGCCGACGTTCCAATAGTAGCTTCTTTCTTTTTCCTGTCCTCCGAAGAAAACCAAATATTGGATAGAATTTAGATGACATTATTACTTTTTGCTTATTTCTATACTGCTGTATAGACACAGCTCCGCAGCCATTTAATTTGACATTCAACTCAGAATTATATGAGCGCTTTATATTTTCTAGTTAAAGATTGGCAAATGACCTGTTTATAGAAACCTGATAGCTAAGGGATTTCCCTCTTTTAAAATTCTTTTTAATTGTAAGAATAATTTGTGCATTTCAGATACTTTATATTAAACAGTCACAACAAATATATATTGAAAGCACATACATTTTATTTAGGAATATAATTAATACAAGCAAAATTATTTGTTATATTTTATGTTGTCCTAACCATTGTAATAGATTTAATGTCTGCCCAAAAAGTGGTAGTGATTATTTTGTAATAGTTCTGCGATCTTTACCTTTGAAAATGGCTATACCATGGATGCTCCATTTGACAAAATGAAAAAACATCATTAATTATTTTTTAAACTCCTCAGTTATTTAAGTTTTAAGCTTTATTTCATGTAAAAAGTAGACTAACTAGGTTTTCCCTGCTTCTTTAATATCTAAGTTGTTTATCACACTATTATCCTACATTAATAAATATTCCTATTGTGTAAAATATTATCCAAAAGGAAGATATTGATGTCATTTTAATGTGAAATTTATAGTTAAATTCATAACACACAATAAGAGGTATGTACACAGTTCTGCTCCAATCTTGTTCAAGACTACTGAGCTCTTTTGGTTTAAGTATACATTTTTAAATTAGCTTTATATTTAGTTTGAGAATCTGGAAAATGTTAATTCATTTTGACACTATCATTGGAGGGAAAGGGAAATTAAGGTACAGGCCAATTAATTATACTGCTTCAATAGTATAAGGAGTAGGTGCATCAATGGCGAAGGATATATTTTGGGAAATCTCTTCTAAATATGAGAACTTTCTGACCCATCCTATATTCCACAACAGACATAACATGTGACTTGTACGTATTTTACTGTCGAGTGTGTCACAGTTGTATGCCTCATAAAAATACAGAGATTAAAGCGAGGCAAAACATAAATAGCTGATTTCCTTTATTTGATTCTGACATAGGAGAAATAATATCCCTTGGTCGCTTACCTCAGGAACATTTTCTTTCTCATCACAAGGCAAACAAAACAAAACAAAACAAAAAACAACCTTAGTTATTGATTTAGCAAAACATCGTTTTGCAGCACGAAATAGCACATTAAATTATTTAGCAATGTGAGAATGAAGTGAAAGCTGCAAAACTCATAAAAAGAAGCAAACAGTCAGACCCGAAACATATTTATCCACAGCCATTGTGCCTAGGTAATTCAGGGCATATGGTATGTAAATGATGTTTGGAAATCCTTGCCAAATCTGCACACAACGGGATAAATTAAGGACAGGTTTCCCTGGGTGTCAGTCCCATGACTGTGGCCCGGATGCTCTCTGCTTCGATGTGTGTGCCTTGTTCTTGCCTTTTAGCAAGTGTGGCATTCGGTGACGAGATCCGGTCCTTAGCCGGCTTCTGAGGCATTATTTGTAATTCCCAAGAACTGATTTATAATTAAATTTAAAACATAGTACCAGTTTGCCAAACTTTCCTCTTGTTCCCACATTTCAAAAGTTAAATCTGAATAATTCATCAGTATATGTTTGGATACTAAGCCATTTTTAAATGGTCTTCCTGACAATGGAAGCTGACCTCTGCTTGGCCACTGAACTAAGAAAGGTGGTCCTAACTAAGTCTGACTTTTGCCAAGGTCAGGAAAAGGTGTTTTCTAGAGCAGAGAGTGAATTGTTTTGAACATTTAACAGATTATGGTTAGCCTAGTCCCAATTTTTGAACTCAACTTGATATTTCAAATAATTGTTAACACTTCTTCCATTTTTGAATTACATTTGGAAATGTATGCTCTCATTTCAGAGCAGAGAAGGCACCAAACCCTTCTCCATTTACAGCTCATTTTAAGTAACCAAAAGGTTGTGCTGTTTCTTTTTCACTGTCTGGGATTTCTTTTCTAAGTTGGGGAGTCTCAGCCCATGAGTTTTAATGCTTCACTTAATCTATTTTGATTAACCTTGGAACAATATGATATTGGAGATTCCAGGTAAAGCCCTTGTCAGCTCTAGTATAGAACCTGATTATTTATTGGAATAAATATAAAACTTACATATATTATAAACAAAAGTTATTCCAGGATATTGTATTTATATGATATTGTTTTGCTGTGAAGAGTGCTTTACATGAATAATTTTTAAAAGGTAATGCCCTTAATTATTTTTTTTTATTTGAATTAACCATTTGGGCTCTGCCCTTAATGTTACCATTTCATTTAGAAAAAAATAGTATATTAATAACTATGTAGAAAATGGAGATTGGCTTAGTCTTATATATTGCTCTACAAAATGGATAAAATTAGAGAAGAAATACTCTTGAGATACACCTAAATCAGTACTCTTTGATGTCAGTTCCTGACTTAAATTACTGCAAGTGGCAATGAGTCTTAAGGAGTGCACATAATTCTATGGAGCCTATAGTTGGTGAACTCCAGGCACAGTTATTCTGTGGCAGTCCCTCGCTTCATTGAAGCCACCATGCACAGCTGTGCTTGCAACCCTACCACAGAGAGCAAAGCAATATTCACTGGAAAATAAAACTCATCTTTTTTTTTTTCAACTTTATGGAGAACCTGCAGCCTCCAAAGAACAACAAAAAGAGTAATCACAAGTTGAGATTACAGAAACCAGAGTAAATGAATCACACAGGAGGATGCCGTGGCATGAGTCCCCTTCCTCAGTAGAAACATTGTGAATGCCGATGTGGTGAGCATTGCAGCAACGTGGGCTGACGTGACAGTCTTTGGACTGGGTAGGAAATGAAGCATCTGTACTTCATTCAGAGAGATGAGGGTGTGTCTGGAGACAGAGCCGGGAGATGAGATTTTCTGCTTCTGCAAGGATTTGTTGTTATTGTTGTTGCAAAATCATCAATAATAAAAATGAAATATCTCAATCATGGGAAGTTATTTTATGTATTTTTTGATTCAGAATGATAGAATGATTAACAGTTTTGATTTTTTTTTTTTTTAGGAAAAAAAAGAAAAACAAGAACATAAAGTAAGAGTTAAATGAACTTTGCGTCTTTTCAGACAGGTTGGCATGTCAGGTTTAAGATTCTGGCAATTTCCTTCCGAACATCTGATAATTAGGATGGAGGAAGGCAACCTGTACAATTCTGAAGTATTGTATTGCTCCTGGTTGTTTTCAGCTGTGATGTCAATAAGTTAAAAGACTTTCTAAAGGATTAAGCTGCATAACAATAGCTTGGTGTAGTGTTCGCTTTCTGCCATCATATTCTTAGTAAAGGCTATTGAGGGTATATGGCTGTGTGTACACTCTTTCTGTATGTTAGATAGACTGAACCCAGTAAGCCCTTGATGAGAGTTATGGCCTGTGTGTAATGGTACCTGGAGTATTTCATATTTGTCTTCACAGAAGCACCCTTGTATAATTCTAGTAAGAAGTTCTAGTTGTAATTCTAGTAGAAAGTGCACCAGGGAGATAACTGGGAATGGGTGATATAATTTTTATCATATTAACAAAAGGTGTTTATACTCCCCAAAGGCTAAGAAACTGCTGTCACCAACCAGTAGATGTGGACATCAGTGTTATTACATCATCACAAAACCACTTAGAATGGAATTCTCTTAAGGATCAAGTGTTGTGTAAAAGAAATGAAAAAAAATCAACAAATATTCCTTATATGCCTACTAAGTGCAAGAATTCCTTGTCAGTGGGCAGCCATCATGAAGATTTATGCAAAGATGACCTCGGCTGATTTTACAAGCAAGCATGCCTTTCATCATGTTTTAAAGAGGGCTAGCTCTAGTAATGTTCATTGTAGACTAATAAATGTAGAGATTATATGACTCTTAAAAATCCAGTGATCTCAGTTACATCATAAATAATATAATCACATCTCCCATGGTAGCATACCATGCAACATAGAAGCAAAACCAGCCATATGTCACAGTAATTATTGTTGAGTTTCTTTGTTATCAGCATGTTTCTGTTAACAATGAGACAAAATAACATGATTTTTTTTTTCTACAGTGCCTACAATGTAGTTAAATAGAATGTTTTGGACAAGAAATCAAGCCAAAGTTAAAAATGTGAGACTGGTGTGTTAAGAGTGTTTCCTTATTGTTTTCCTCCACAACAAGGAGCAATCATGTCCAGCCCTATGAGAAGGAAGTGTCTCTCTCTAAGAGAAGGTTTGTGACATGGGATGTTCTGAGGTAGAATGTAGCTTAAATAAAGAGATGACCTTCCGAGAAACACTAAGGACTCTGTGAAATGAACAGGAGTATGTGTCACACGTGCTAAGTGACTTAACAGTGTCACCTCTCAAAGTGACAGTGCACGTATCCATTTCATGTCTTTGGCATTTTGTTGGCACTTTTAACTGTTCCGCAGAATTGAAGGTAGGTCAGGTCCCTCCACAGCCCCCTTTGGTGAAGCGTATGTGTGAAGGAGTGTGCTCTCTGCCAGCCCATCAAATCCAACTTATTCTACCTCTGTAATTCAGTTGCTCATTAATGAAAGTGAGAGAAAGACCTGGCTCGTGAAATCAATAATAATTAGAACAGTTGAAAGCTAGTGGAGTAGTTATCATAACTGTAGTATCAGTAAAAGTAGATGTGGTGCTGCTAAGGTTTTTAGGTTAGCAGCACCACATCTGCTAAAAAAAACCTTAGGTTTTTTTTTTTTTTAAATTTTAAGAAGACATTCTCAAATTGAAGTTACAGCTAGTTAAGCTGTGCTTATCTGACAGATCTTCTCTCTGAACTTCAATTCTTTACTTCTGTTCTTATTTTTCTGTTTTCTTTTTGACTGAGTATGTGGCCTCAGCTGGTCTGGAACTCACTATGTAGACCAGGGTGGTCTCAGCTTACAGAGATCTGCCAGCCTCTGCCACCCATGTTCTGGGACAAGAGGTGTCTACAACCACACCCGGCAATTTCTTTCACTTAAAACAAAACAAAACCAAACAAAACCTTGAATTTCGTTTATTTCTTTATTTCAGGTGCATGGCATGCTTTGCCCACAAAGGTCTGGGGCAACTTTCATGAGTTCCTTTTCTCCTTCTACTGTGTGGGTTCTGGTGATCAGGCAAACAGGAGATGCCTTCACCTATATCACTCCAGACCTCTGCACTTGATTGATACTTATCATTGAGGACAGACAGAGGGGAAACGAATCTCTGTTTTGTTTCTTTCTTTCTGCATCCAGGGAGCAAATATATTAGAGATCTGTTTATGTGTTTGTTGTGCTGGGAAGTGAGCTAGAGGCGTGATTCATTTAACAGTTGATGTTATTCAGTATTTGTGGAATGACAGACATATCCTAGAATCATCAGGAAATGTCAGCCATTGTGGTCCAGACTAGGCACACTTTGTGGCCACAGTCTGTCTGTTCCCCCAAAATCACAGGGATGAGCAGAGAGGCTGTGCTTGGTCAGAGATGGAAGTATCTTTTAATTGTTTTTGTACTGTACATTTGGAATTGACCTTCCCGAGATTCTTTATTACAAGCAAAGCAAAAGGTGTAGGATTCATGATTCGGGGCATGGTGGGAGCTTTCAGCTCTAGGACTTATTTTTTATAAAGAAGAAAAGATGTAGATACACCCAGATTGTGTTCAGATTTCAAAAGCAAGTTAGAAATTCAGCTAGTGTTGACAGTTGTGTTTTCCAGATTCTGTGGGTTTTCCAGGGAGGGCACACGCATGGGTGGGGGGAAAGGAAGTCTCCATCCACCTATTTCTTGAAGAGCCAAAAGCTGTAGTTTTGCTTAAGGGCTTTTTTGTTTGTTTGTTTTGTTTTTTAAGACAGAGTTTCTCTGTGTAGCCTTGGTTGTCCCAGAACGTGGCCTGTAGACCAGGTTGACCTCGAACTCACAGAGTCCAGCCTGCCTCTTGAGTACTTGAGTGGCATGCGCCACCACGGCCTGGCGTTAAAGTCTTTAAGTAATACAAATACAGTCAACTCATTTTCCCCTTTGCATATTTAATCATTTTCAGTATAAAATAGATAAATATTTAATAATCGTACCTCTGTTTCTATACAAAAATGTGCCATTCTAAGGAAGCCTTATAGAAAAAAATACATATATTATGAAGTAAGAATATACATGTTTTACTATCAAAGATATGAGAAGCAACTAATTCTAGTAACTTAGTATTATTGCTAATAACTCTGAAGGGTGCACAGTGTACTAAATGGATAAAGCTGACAAATTCCTGTGTATTGTTTGTTCTGGGTCCTCCTTTTGCGTAGTCACATTTACCTTATGAGGGTGTTAGGTGCGTAGTAGGCCAAACGTGACTTCCAAGGTCTGAACAGACGTCTAAGCACATTCCACATCCTGTAATAAAGGACTAAGGGTAGAGAGTTGACCAGTTAGTCTTTTTTTTACCTTAAGTGTTTTATAGTCATGTTTGGAGAAAAGCAAATGCTGATGTTTGGGGAAGTGAATCTCCTGTCAAGCAAAATAAAGGTAACTTTCATGTCACCGATTGGGAAACAATTTGTTACCAATAACAATAACGATGAACTTGGGGGATGGCTCAGCGGTGTGGCCTGACCTTAAGTTCAATCCCTAGCATGAACATGGTGGTAGGACAGAATCGTTTTTTATACGATGTTCACTCCATACATGCACACATGGACATGCGTGTGCACACACACACTAAATACATGTAAGTGTACATTTCAAAACAGTCCCACTAACCCCTTGTGAACTGGTTCTTTTTCTCGGCCATAAATGAAGAGAGGTAAGACATCCCACCCCCACCCCCACTCCTGCCTCTGCACATTTTGTCTGGGAAGTCCCCACGCAGCATGCATAAGTTGGTCTAGCGTTAAAAGTCAGCACACGTCAACATCAAACTTTTACTGAGCGTTTCTTATTTTAATGTTGTTAGTGTTAGATGAATCCTCACTCATTTGTTCCAGCCTACCTAGTGGAGGCCCAGAATTTTTTCTTAATTGTACTGTAGCTTTTTTTTTTTTCTTTGAGATCCTCATGAGATTCGCCCCGTCTGTTGATGAACATGATGCGAGGCTTGTCTCACCTGTGCCGTGCTGGTCGTACCTGTGGTTATGTGTAGAGTGGGGACTTAAGATTGACAGAACCAAAGGTCGCGTCCAGGTCATTTAGAGTTGAGCACGGCATTTGGAACAGGGATGAATCACTGGCCGGTGTGACCCATTCCACTGCCCTTAGGCCAGCCAACGGTAACCTCTTCCTGCTTCCTCCTTAAAATTCCTCCATCAATTCTAGCACAAAGTGATCAGCTTCCAGTTACACAGAAGAGCAGTTTAAGCAGAATCCGTATAAAACAGGAACAGGAAATAGACACTCGGACGGCAGCATGATGCTGTGTGTGCACATTCTTCACTTTAAAGGCCTCTCGTCCTTGTTACCTGTACTCTGTATGACAGGCTTCGCCAGGGTTTGTCTCCACAGTGTTTGCAAGCTGTTTGTTCTCTGTCCAGCAATTTGCTGTTCTACTTGCTCAGTGATGTCAAACTATTAAATGTAATCAACAGAAACCTCAGGAAATTGCTAGAATTCCACTCCAGAGGGGATTCACAAGCCCTAGACAATTAGTCTATTTTGAATGAAAATTACTTTCATTGTGATACTACCCCACCCCGATTATTGAGCAATGTACTGGGAAGCCAAATATCTATTCATAAGTTTTTAAAAAGTGTGTTGTTTCTGTTGTTCATCCTGTGTACAGATTTTAAGGAGCTTCATCAATCCATTTTTTGTTAAAAAAAAAAAAAGTTTTCAAAAGTAGTTCTTTAGCCTAACAAATAGACTCAGAATTTCCCCTTTAACTTTGAGGCATTTTTTTAAGCCTGTGCATCACTGTGAAGGAACACACAGTGGTCCTCACATTTTGTTTGATTCAGATTTGTGGTATGCCTTCAAGCTCACAGTCTAGGAAGTACCGCAATCTGAGTCAACTTCCTCAGCCGCTGTTTTCATATTGTCCAGTGTGATGCTTCCTCATTGTACTAAAATAGAAATGGTTTGTTTGTATAAGATGCTTAGAGACGGGCTATGGATCACCCTGTGTTAACATTAATGATTAAAAAACAAAAAACAAAAAACAACATTTCTATACTCCCCGGGGGAAGAGTCTGATGGCCTGGGGGGGTGGGGGTGGGGATGAAATGAGTTCCCTCCCTTGAATAAGATGTCCTTTCTCTGTCTTCAGAAGCATCGTTGTTTGTATTTCATGATTTCACTTTATATTTGAAAGACTCAGTGGTGTGTCTGGGTATTGAGATTACTCACACTTGTGTGAACTTGAGGCAATGAAGGTTGAACTGTTATCCTAGGGTAGCCTACAGCTCCCACCAGGGTCAAACTGACCCATGTGTGTCTTCCGGTCTTGCAAGCTGATGCCCAACTTTATCTTATCATATAGTGGGTTAGTTCAGGCTGGCCCATTTGTAAGAGCAATGGCATCTTAGACCTCTGGCTCAGTGAATTTCGTAGCTGTTGAGAGCAGTTATGTAAAAGGTGTACTAGCGGGATTCTTTACCACAGAAAGGTGAAAGTAAGTACAAGAACGGGGCATGAGTCCAGCCAGAGGAAACGCACAAGGATCCAGGAACCTGGTTTTCTCATCGACTCTGTAGGTCTCCTAAATAACATATCTGTGTAGTTGCTAAGAATACTACACAATGGAAAGGGAGGAGCTCTTTTTTTTTCTGAGGAGGAAGAATATAGCCCAGTGGTTAAAGTCAAACATTTATGGAACAAATCTGGTTCAAAACAAATACCCTTCACAGCTTACCTTAGGAATCAGTGTGAAGTGCTTACAATCAATATGACTACAAGCTATCTGTCCAGCCATGAAGAAAATAAATATTTGGTCATGTCATAAGCTATTTGAATGTCGACACATGAACCCAAGCCGTAAAAGAATCGAGTTGAAGATTACATAGGAACTCACATCTAGGAAGTCACGGCAGAAATTCAATTTCATAGTCTCTGCTAACATTTTGATATATACTTGTGTAGTAAGACCTGCTTCTAAACTAAAGCTGCAATATCTGGTCGCCTATACTAATTTAAAATTATCATGCCATGAGAGCATTTTCATGCCAGTGAAATGATGCTGATGATCTTTCCTTTATCTGATAATTCTTTTGTATTTTACTCCCCCCCCCATTCATTTACTTATTGTGTGTGTACACATACGTATGTGTCCCAGTGTGTGTGCAGAGATCAGAGAAGGATTTGCAGAAATCAATTCTCCCAAACATTTGGGTACCTGGGGTCAAACTCAAGAAGTCAGGCTTGGTGGCAAGATTCTACATGTGCTGAGCCATCTTGTCAGCATCTACCTAAAAATTACTAATATCATATTTATTTATCTTTTAAGCATATTTATTTGAACTGCATGAGTGTAGTAACTAAAGTTACTATTCTAATGAGGAAAAACTTTTAAATTTTTTATTATGTTATATTTAAGGTTGTGTGTGTGTGTTGTGAGGGTACGCATGAGTGCAGAGCTCACAAAAGCCGTAGGGTTCAGATTCCTCTGGGACTGTAGTTTCAAACAGTGGTGAGCTACCTAAAGTAGGTGCTAGGAGTCGAACTCAGGTCCTTAGGTAGAACAATGTATGCTTTTGACCACTGAGCAATCTCTCTAGCCCCCAAGAAAAAATATTTTTTAAGTAGAACTTTTCATTGCTTTTGAAGAGCACAGAAAATATTTTTTATCCTAAACACCCCAATATCAAGACAGAAGCATATGTAGACAGTGGTTTATCAGAGTTCACTATTCAGTTGCAAAACTACCTCAGGTTATGGTCCTCACAGCAAGTGAGAAAGGACAGAAAGAGGGAGACAGCAGGTAAAGGTGGGGGAATGGTTAGGAGACAGAGGGAGGAAGGAGAGACTGTCTGAGGTTCTCTGTATCTGACTTGTTATTTTGGTAATTAGATTCTTTAATAAAGTTGTATTTTGCCAAACCTAATAGGATTTTTGTCACTGCAGTTTAATTTGGATATTAAACAGTAACCTCTATTCAGAATTTTTATAATACAGCAGTCCATGTATAAGCATTTCCTATGTAAAGACCCGCACTAACTTAGCTGAGGAGTTAAATCTCTCGTTCACAGTGACTCCTGCTGGACAGCCGATGATATGAATCAACTGTGCTCACCAATGACTCATTTTCTCAGAGGTTCTGAGCAGCTTAGATAACCTCCTCCTGCTGCTGTGGCAAGATTTGCTGTTCTAACTTTGGATATAGGAACATACTTTCAAATCCTAAGGAATCACCAGGAATCAGTGTTAAATATCTTGTGGCATACATGTACTTCTCAGACTACTCGTCTGAAATTTCCAGACTAATTGTGATTAGATACCTGCTTGGTAATGACAAGATTACCTTGGCTTTGTAATTTTATGCTCCCCCCCGACCCCCCTTGTTAGTAAACTTCAGGGTGTCCTTTCAGGGTGGTGATTATTTTCTTGGACCTCAGAAGCAAGGAGAAGAGGAAGTGCTCCCTCGTTTACACGCAGCTCATCTGCTTAGGGAGCGGTCTTCTCTCCTTTAAGCCTCCGAAGGAGTCAATGTTCAACGTAAGAGATGAAGCTGGCCCGCGCACCTGGGCTGTCTGGCTTGGCCAAGGTCTCTCTGCTGTAGAGTAGCAATGGTGTCAGTTTTGTTCTGATAGTCCAGTCCTCCAGTGGCAGCCTTCTGGGGGTCATAACTTTGTTCCTATTCTGGTTCTGCTGATTCAGTGTCATTTTGGTTCATGAAATGTCATCTAAGGCTCTTCAATTTTAGTTCTCTGTCTTGAAAGGGAGAATGGAGTACCCTCTCAAAGTACCTGTTGTAAAAGTTAAACAAGTAAAGGTCTTTGCTCTTTAAATTGTTTATCCTTGTAGATGTATTGAGGACTGTCTTCTCATCAAGAAAAATCAATAGGATAGATCTTTGCCAGATTTGGTGATTTTATGTATAGTCTTTCTTATTTGTTTTGCTGTTAGTCATTGGATTGATGGATATTCCATCTCCTAATTTATGACATTTACCTAATTCAACTATGCTACATAAAAGGGAACAGCATTGTAGAAGTTAATAATAAAGCATCAAGACTTCCAAATACACAAACTTTTAAGTGGTCAGTGACTTAAACAAGGACTTGGAATTGTCATGTTCTACCAAGTTATATGATAGATAGGGGCATGGCAGCCCTTCCTTGTGACTGTCATCCATCCATCCATCCACCCATCTGTCTGTCCATTCATTGTTTAAGAGCCACCCCTCTTTATTTTGGCAGACATGTATGTGTGTATTAGGATTATTTGGTCTCTGGTGTTATGTAAGTTTGCAGTTTTTCTTTCTGGGAAAAAAGGGTAGAATCAGCTTTAATGTGCTCTGTGGTTGGACATTTATTTTTTTCACCTGAAACAGTTTGCCGCACAAATCTTTAAAATATATATGATTGTTCCTACTTGAATTAAAGCAGTAATCAGTTGTCATAATTTTCATTGTGTTCAGGAGTCTGCTTGTATCTCTTGGCTACACAGTTAAGTAGAATGTGACCTATCTGAGTCCTATTCATTTCTAGGACAGAGCTTAGCTGGAAGTGTTTGTGGAGTAGGTGAATGAATATATTAACCAAGGGTCTACTTTCAAGAATGGTGGGATTGGAGTAGTTGCTTGTTCAGTGACATAATTCATTCAACCCACAAGATCTTACTGAATATCTGTCTACCTTTCTGGAGGTAGTAAAAAAAAGCAGTAGTCAGTTTCATGTGACATGGTAGATGAATGTTGCAAGCGTCAAATACGCTTTACTCCAGGTGTATCCTAGCAAAGAATTCTTGGGGGGAAAAATTGTTAACTAGATTTTAGAAGAAAAAAATATATTGACATCTTTTAGTAATATGTTTATAATTTAATAAATATTGATGGCTAGTTTCACCATCTACTGCACCCTCAATGATGCTTGGTATAATTATCAGAGCGAGTGCTGTGGCCCACTGTTTAGCCTGGCTGTCATCTCAGTCCTGAAAGGGGCCTCATTGCCGATACACACTGATGCTAACCAGGAGAAGGCCTGCTCAGGGTCCCTTACAAACTGGCTGCTTAAGATCCAGACTTCTCTTTAAATTATTATCACACACATGGGCTCTTGCATCCAGCTTCAGTCGTCTGTGCTCACTCCCCACGCATCACCCTCAAAATTTATCACGAATGATATTTCTGTCACAGAGACACAGCTTCAAAGTCTGAGACTGAAGAACTGTCTCAGTTGACAAGGCACTGACGTGAGTTCTGTGACTGACATGTACTCCAAGGGCAGCAAAGCAAAACCCGCTGGATAACACACCCCGCCTCCTGGGCATCATTCATAAATAACCCTTCAGAGGTGCACATCTTTATTAACCAGTACAAAATGTGTACTTTTGAAATGTTAGAATCTTTTGTTTTCTTTCATCAGCCAATTAACCCTAAAAGCTTAATGCTGCAGTCCTATTATAATTGTTTTACTTCCATACACCAAGTTGAAAGACCTTAAAGTCTGTTTCACCTTATCAAATTAAAATATTTACTTATACCCTTCTTAAAGAAATAAAATTTTTAAACCATGAATTATAGCCCAACAAAGTGTGAGTTTATATATGATCATTGGAGAGTCATTCACATGTTCACAAAATGTGCAAGAAAGGAGATTTAATGTAGATAAAAGTGATAATTATTTATGGAAATAGTCCAGGGCCCTTAGCAGTCACATCCAGAGAAGAGCTAGTGACAGTCCCCTGAAGAAGGGGTTTCTAGGAGAACAGCAAAGGAACGGTAATACGAACAACCCCACCTCAACTTCTCTCTCCAAATCCCAGCGTCTCTGTGAGTTCTGAGTTTTACACTCTGTACTCTGGTAGTGGACACTCTGGCCTTGGGTGTTAAACACTGAGGGTGGTTTATAAGGGTACAAATGGGATCCTGTCAGATTGACAACTAACTGTTCTAATGAGGAAAAAATCCTCAAAGCATGAAATTTGAATGAAATGTGTGATTATAATTCAAGTACTGTTTACCCAAACCTCTGGGGACCTTCGGAATCAATGCAGAGCAAGTGAGTTAGACAAACCTCTGTGTGTGTGTGTGTGTGTGTGTGTGTGTGTGTGTGTTTGAAACTTTCCAGTCTTTACTAAGGCTCTCTTCTCCAGTCCACTGCAGCCGCTTGTTGTCTATGAATACTGTATGTGTTTTGTTACCGCGTTGAGTTGTAAGGAAATAGGTGTTTTGCATTATTAAAGTTGATTCTGAAGAGTAGATGTGAGCTCGGTGGCATTTGCCTCGGCATATGCAAATGATTTAGTTTCATTTGGGATCAATTCCCAGAGGCCCTCCTTTCCTGTGATGCTCTGAATTTGGCAAGCTCAAGTCAGCCCATCTCCTCCCTCTCCCCCCACCTCTTTCTTTTCTTTCCTTTTTTTTAAATCCCCTTTTGTTAGTTGATATATTTTTTAAAAGACAACAAAAATATCCCCCTGCTTGTTAGAAACCTTGCAATTCTATTGTTCAGTGGTGATCAATAAAGGTGAAGGAAAGTTTCCGTTTTTCTAAACTTTAGTAAAATTTAAGTTTACGAAAACGTCCATGGAACGCTTGTTAAAATATTTATGCAGAAATCAGGCTCCTGGGGTAAGACAAAACCCTGAAATCGGGGTCTCTGAGGTGCCTTTTTAGGAATTGACAGCTGTGAGCTATTGGTAGATTCGGACTTAACCAATAAGCTTGCCTTAGAACCCAGCAAACAAACAAGCTTAAGTTGCAGCTGGGTTCTCTTTTGCTGCAGCCCTCCAGACTGCAGTGTGTGGGTTTGGGATGCCCAGCCCCAAGGAGGGGAAGTTTGGCCTCCTGGCATTCAGCTAGCTCGCTTTTGACCACGCAGTCGGCTGCAGTGGCGGGGAGAAGTTCGCCTCCGGCAGCCACCCTCTGCCCGGGGTCTGAGAGCCTGAGACTGGCCAAGCCCTGGGCCCGCCGTTCTGTTACTCTGTTTCATTCCGCAACCCGATTTTGTAGGTTGTTGACCAAGCAGCCAGAAAACACTGCCCCCTCTCTCTGTTTGAGCGAGGTCAGAAACGTGTGGGTTTTTTTTTTTTCCTTCCTCCACTACGCCCCCCCCCCCCTCCCGAATCGAGTTCTCAGGCAGCTGCGTACAATGCTGGGAGCTAGCCAGCAGCAGAGACAGATGGCAGAGTTATTAGATGTGCATCGTACGATTCCCTTCCTGCCACTCGCTTTTTAATCAAATTAAAACAAAAAAGAAAGAGAGGGAGAGAGAGAGAGGGGGAGTCAATTAACCGCATTTGTATTCTGCTCAATAATGGACCCTGTTCCACTTTTACCCTAAGGCAGTTGAGTGGAAATTTTAGAGAAGAAAAGGGGTGCCTAAAACAAAACAAAAAAGAAAAAAGAGAGGGAGAGAGAAAGAGAGAGAGAGAGGGCCGGACACACACACACACACACACACACAGAGAGAGAGAGAGAGAGAGAGAGAGAGAGAGAGAGAGAGAGAGAGCAAAGGAGGTGAAGCCTGCAGGAATTTGTAGGAATCGGCATTATTCGGGGGACTGAGCCGATAAAAACCCCTCGGAAAAGTTGAAGCGGTCTGGAGTGCTCGGCTGCAGCGCTGCACAGGCCGGGCCGCCTTCCAGCCTGCGCGAACTTGAGCGTCTGACAGCAGCGCCGGGGCCTCCCCCGCCCGCCAGGAATGGTCTCTTCCTGCTTTGCATATTCCCCACGCTTGGCCCGGCCATATGGGAAAATGCAACTGAAGGAATTGTTGTGAAAAAAGGGACAGCGAGTTTGAAATAAAAGTTGTTAGAGTGGTACTGAGGAGAAAAAAAGAATCCGAGGCCATGTACTGCGCATACACCATCCCGGGCATGGGCGGCAACTCTTTGATGTACTACTATAATGGGAAAGCGGTAAGCGAACTCCGGCTTCGAGGGGCATTGGGGACAAGTTTTATGGTCGCAGGGATGAGCAGTCTAGGCGGGGAGCATTGTTTCCGAAGTTGTGCGGGACCGCCGCACCTTTCCCGGTGCCATGAAATATTTATCATCTGCAAGCCCTGGGATGTTGCCTCTGCCTTCCTCCTTTGCTCCTTCCCCCCACTGTAGAGCCATCGATGCTTTTCAAAGCTTCTGAAAGTAGATCTCAGAGAGAAAGTTTGCAGTCAGGTAAACAAACTTACAAGGTACGAGTTAAAATAACAATCAAGGGAAAGGACTTCTAGCAGATTCTTTTTGCTTTCAAATGATTGGAAGGAGAAGCAGATTATGAAGAGAATTGAGGAAGCCCAGGTTAGCCTGAGAGAAAATTGGGGGTAAGTTTCTGTCCGGACTGAGGTTTTGTGCTATCTAAAGTCGTACTAAGTTGGAAACCATGGGTAGTGGAGAGGAGATAAGAGGTTCAAATAGACGAAAAACTTAAAAGTAACACATCTGATGGAGCAGATTATATAAACTTATTTTTTTAAGCCAAAAAAGGAAGGGGGTGGCTACGGATCCATTCGTGCATGTAACAATATTGTAAGTTATTTGTGCTGTGTGGCGTTTTCCTCAGCGCCCCCCCCCCCCCAACAGAAAGGCTTTATTTAAGTGGGGAAAGTGTCTGGTATCTTGTGTATAACCCCAGCAGAAGGTTTATACTCGCCATCTGGAGGTTTGTTTTATTATTATTTTTTTCCTTTGCCTGGGCCCTCTGAAGGAAAAGGATTTCAATATTTTTTAAATCGGTATGTGGTGTTCTCCGAAAGACTTGGGCAATGGAGGAACAAAATTTTCATTTTAAAATAGCAAAGAATGGAGGTGGGGTGAAAAGCAGCCATTTATGAACTGTTCTTATTTTGTACTTTGAACTTACATTTGGGTTGATCTTAATCAGAGTGTGATAGTTGGGCCAAAAGGGACTGATCAGAGCTTCCACGAAGGCCAAGTTCAGCTGTACTGACTGGCGCAGGAGAATTAAATGTGTGTGTGCTGTTATATGTATGCAAGCCTATATAAACATATATATGCACACACATACACACACACATATATATGTATACACACATAGCTTATTTCTAGCGGGCTACACTGGTGTGTATACACATACATGAGCTTTTGGAAGTGCAGCTTAAGGAGTTAAACAATCATACACTTGTATGAATGAGCCATTGTTGAATTATTAAGTATCAGTAAATCAACACAAGTTTATAAATATTATCCCTTTTAAAGTCCCTTTTTAAAGACTATCCTATGTAATCAGAACAATAGTTAAATATGGTAAATAAAGTAGGTGTTGAAATAAATGGCTTGTTCTAAATTGGTCAGTGTTTAAATCTGTGATCTTAAACATTGGGCCTATGCAACTCATTTTTTTAAAAAGAATTATGTCTGCGTTGCAATTGTCAGGGTTCCTACTTAGTCCAGACATTTGCCTGCTGTCTCTTAGACATTCCCATGCACACCACAATCGGTACCGATGATTTTTAAGCACCTTTTGGGGAAACTTCACAAATGATGCTAGCGTGATCGGCAGGCAAAAGTGTCTGAAATAGTGCTGTGGAGCCCAGGGTTCTGCTGCCCCTGTGCATGGGAAGATTATGTTATACATGGGAAGATTATGCATTACATGCATATGCATGAAAACACTATATGTTACACTATGTATTACAACAAATATAAGTTGTTGTGGTTTTTAACTTTAGGGGGAACCAGTGATGTGAATTTTATATGTTAATTATTAGTTTTACATCTTAAACAGTTGAATCGTCAAATTTTTAGTCAAGGCTTGGGCATTTTAATTTCCTTATGGCCCAAAGGAATTTTTTTTTAAAAATATGTATTCCATTCCCACAGCTTGCCAGTTGCCTCTACCATAAGAAAATGCTGTCTGTGACATCATATCACTAATATGCCCTCGCAGTTGCCAAATATTTTGGTTGTTAGATTTTTTTTTTTTTTTTGAGAGGATGGTACTCATAAAATCAGGATCACTCTGTCACAGGAAATGTATTTATAGGAACTGTTTTAAGACGTTTATTAAAAACAAATCTGGTGATGTGTGTCTCTATTGATTCAAACACTAGAAAGAGGAAAATTGTACATACATTATATTAAGAAAAAATAGCCACGTAGCGCCTCAGCAGAGAACATTGGAAACCACGGACGGTCAGCAGTACTTAGATTTAACTCTGTGACAGGGGCAGCAAAGTCCAGTTGTGTGTGCTCCACAAACGGGCCAGTTCTAGACCATTTTCCAAAACACCCTCATGCATGCCCTGGGGAAACGGATTTCTGTTTATTCTACAGTGTGTATTGTACTGAATCTAGTTCTACATTCAGCTGCCTTTGGTTTGATGCCAGACATCTTGTGGAGACTGTATATGCCATGTGTTAATTGTTCAACATGTCCGTGAAAGCCACTTTACCTTTCTTGAATTTTGTTTGTCATGTGTGTGTGTGTGTGTGTGTGTGTGTGTGTGTGTGTGTGTGAAAGAGAGAGACAGACAGACAGACAGACAGAGATAGTCACAGAGTGACAGAGAGATTGTCCTGTGCGTTCCGACCTGAACTGTTAAGCCTGGCCCTCTCTGAAGCACAGGTTTTCCTGTGCAGACAACCCAGCACTGAGTTCCTTTCTCCCTCAGTGACAAGTCAATTACTTGTTTAAATTCAGTTTGAACTCCCTGAACTGAGAGAGGCTAGAGGAAGCAGGTTTTTCCCTGTGAATAAACAAAAGAAGAAAAATGGAAAATCATTCCCAAACACTGATTTTAGGTTGCAGCAGGAATACAGAACAGCATGACAGTTATGATTATCTTCTTTTTGAAGCAGCAAACACAGGGTTTGTGAAATCCGTCTTCCTCCCCCTTCCTAGCAAAAGAAACACTTTAATCAATGATATTTTGGGACAGACAAAGGAAAACGTAGATGGGCTCTGTTACCTTCAGATAGAAAATGCCTTCATTACTATACCCAAATTGCTTGCATGTAGGGCAGCGATTTGTCCTTAAGTGTGGACTTCATGAAATAAGACCTTAAATAATCCTAACTAAAGAGCTACCAAGGAATAAATCTTGAGTGTAAATGAGAGAGCATTTGTAAAACTCAGCTTTGCCTCAGGGGGGAGGTCAGTGAACTTGGCCAAGTAATTTTTTGTGTGTGTGTGTGTTTTTTTTCCCTATGCATTGTTGTCTTATGTGTAACTGAATCTCAATCTCAGCTAAATGAAAATCTAAAGGAATTATTCTTCAACTATTAGAAAAATGTTTCTGGCAGAGAAATGTTTATTTTAAGTGTTGTGAACTCAAGCTTATGTCAAATTGTACCACTGTCTGTTCTCATTCAGTCCATGAGAAGTGCTGGGCATAACTTGGTCTACCAAAAGGGGAAAAAGAAAAAGAAAAGCAATAGTTCAAGCCCTAAATTTTGTTTTTTTCCCCAAGGTTTACATGCTCACCGAATTCAAATTTTAATGAGTAATTATTTGGTCAAGTTCCATATAGCTAAAAACATGGCAAAGCTACACAGATAAAATTCTGGCAAATGAAATTGAAAACAAAAGCGGCAAAATTTCTTCCTAATGGTAATTTCAGATCACACCATAGGCTCTCGGCAGCGTGTGCATGTGTTAAGCCGTATAGGGAAACCTGTGATTATTCTAATTGCTCTTTTTGCTTCATACTAACAAGCTTCAAACCATGTTTCAAACTAGTTGTTTTGAAATAGTTATTTGTCAAGTCATCAAATCTCAGAAGGCAAATGAGAGCAAGCTCCCTGTGTTTATATTCCAATGTTTGGTCATATTTATGCAGGCTTTTCATCTTCAGAAAGTTCAAAAGTGAAAACGAAGGTAGACTCCTTTCTGATATTAAGGCTGCCCAAACGTCGGAATAACAGGACCTCTCTCATCTCTGAGTTGTTCTTGGAACAAAGTTCACCTATGGACAAGTGACAGTGACAGTCAGCAAGCTTCATTTTCCTAGCTAAAGCTTGAGGTAGAAAAGCTTCAGCTCTTATGCATTTGCCATCGAAAGTGGCAACATAAAAAGATTAATGTTTTTATAACACCAGAAATAACATTGCTAAGTACATATTTAATATGGCCCTTTCAAAAAAAAAAAAAAAACATGGCTGGGGCAGTTACAGATAAGTAATTACCAGGTTTTAAAGTTTTCCACTATAGAAATTGTAGTTGACATTTTAAAAGCCATTTTAAACAATTATTATTTCATAACTCTGGCTGTAAATGAATTTTATAAATGCATTTTACAGTATAAATGCATTTTAGTTAAAAATATTTGTGTAGTTGCTAACACAGAAAACAATATGTTTAGATCACAAACCTAATTTTTTAGCTGCTTACTAATCTTAAGAAAAACATATCAAAGAAAAAGCATGTAGAAAAACATACATATATAATTTTTGTTAGGTTAGTATTTGGTATTATTGCCATACAGAATATTTTGACTAGTGATTTTGAGATAACAATAAATTTGTTTTCCTGTCTGTATTTAATTCCTTAAAACAAAACTGTTCATTTTGTTCTGTAGGTTTAAGTTGGTAAATATTCACTAGACACTTAATCTTGAGATTAGAGATATTGTAGCTACCTCTTGCAAAGCTGCCTCTGATTAAATTTTCAAAAATCCCTGCTTGAGATTCATGGACGCCAGTTTGAACATTTTTGCTGGGAGGCTAATTTTTTAGGAAAATATGTATGTGGTTCCCTTTATTTAACTCCTGATTTCTGGTAGGTTTGAGTGTTTTGACACTTGGGAAGCATCCGGCTCCCAACACTAGGTTATGGCATTGTTTCAGGAGTTAGAAAGAAGGATGTTGGAGCAGGGAAAAGAGGGCTAGGCAAAGGAATGGTCGGTCAGGGGAAAACAGGACTAGCTGGATGGTTTTTAAATACCTTTCCAACTGATCAACAGGAAATTATACTAGAGAACTGCATGCTTCCTGCGCCTCTGTGTACTTTATTCAGTTTCATCCCTACTGTCTGTTTTGTTGTTGCTCCTCCATTTTTGAAATTTATTTTTATTTTTTAGTAAAATTGAGCAGCCAGCATAAAGGCTTGAGGGTGATTAATTTTTGTCTCCAAACCTTCCTGGTTAAACAGCTTCACCTTCCTGTTAACTGCAGATTGTGAGTGTTCTGTGTGTCCATTCCCAGAGCAGCTGGACTCTTGGGTCTGCCACCGTGAGGAGTGTTGCAGTGTCTTTTCTTTTGCTGGGCTATGGCCATGGTTAGTAGTCTGCCATCAGGAGGTTCATCACGAACAAAAGCCCCTTAATTCCTGCTCCAAGGAGAACACATCGATTTTTACATCATGGCTGGGAAATTTTTAAAAGTTGTTCAAATTAGAGGTTACTATTACCTTGAAAAGAAAATTCAACAGGAATGTATGTTTGCTCCCCTTTGCAAACCTAAATGCTTGCCTCCTAGCACATGCAGTTGGTGATGTTTTTCCTTAATGCCCTCCAACATCGTCAGACTTACACAAAGGCACATTTGCTCATCATTATTGTAAATGAAAAATGATGGAGGATCAAGTGTTTTCAGGTTTTTATATGTCTGATTAGATCTTATTTATTCATTGGCCCTTAATACTTTCAAACATAACTCTAAGATAACATGGGGCAAAATTATATGTAATTAAAAATTACGGATGGTGGCAAAAATGAAGTCCTGCATGTTCCTAAACCATTTATAAACTGTTTAGGAGAGGGACAGAGTCTTATAACAATGATCTCTATACTCCAGGAAACAAATAAATAATGTTAAAAGTGATAAAGACATTTTAACAAAAGAATTGAATTTTATAGACTGAGGTGATGCTGGAAGTTACCCCTGGAGTTTGTAGAACATGGAAATCCCTGCATTCTTTAAAACATTTTAAAATAGATAATAACTTATATTATATGGTACATTATCATATCATGTAAGATAATGGTTACATTTTGTTGAACAAAATAGTATTTTCTTCTGAAGAACAGTTCTTAAAGTTGATTTCCTCCCTGTGAGAATGCTTTGAGAGGCATAACTAGGCTTTCTTCTTTGAAGTGTTAGAGATCTCCAACTCCCAAACTACAACTTTGTATTCACAGGTGTGCTTATGTTACAGTGTCATAATCTACCTAGAATATTAAAGATCCATTTTCTGATAATGTTGTCTTTAAATTCCAGGCTGTTTTTATTACCTTTCCAGTTTCATTCAGATCCTTCCTCGTTTCTTAGGGCAGAGCAGCATTTTATGGCAGATAACTTTGGAAGGAGCACTGTAGCTGTAACATTTTGTTTAGAGAGGATACTGCTTTAAGCTCAGCTCCTTCTCCTCACCCTGGGCTAGGGATTGGGCTGAGACACCTGAGAAATTGGACATGTGAGAGCACTGAGCTGTGATGGTCAGATTTCAACTCCACTGGAAAAATGCTGGAGTTGGTTGGCTTCCTCCAGGGACCTAGAGCTGTGCCTTCCTCCAGGCCAAATTACACTCATTTTGAGAGAGGGCACATTGAGGTAATTGGTGGGACCAAGTGGGGAAGAGTTGAATTCCAGCTGCTTCCATTGTAGCTGACCTGAAAATGAACAGGGGATGTTAACAATGGAGCCTAACATCTGACTTGGCTTTTTCACCTCTCCAAACCTCAGGGTGAGATTATAAAGTACTGAATGACTACAACAATAATGAGCCTGCGCAAGTGGGAATTGCTATGTTGGGAAAAGCTCAAGCACCATTTTAAAAATAGTTGATGCATTTACCAACCACAGCCCTGTTACTGGAGCCCAATAAAGTTTACCCGCAGTGTGGAAACACCCCTTGTTTTTATTGTCAGCCATCTAGTGAGTGTGTCCTGGATGCTCACCTCCTCTTGGATTCTCACCCCTTTGGTTACCATCTTAAAATATTCATGATGGAAGATATTTAGAAGGCACTAGAGTCCCACCTCCAAGAAAGGAACAAAATATAAATGTGCTTTAGACTTTCTTTCTTCCTAAATTGTGCCTTTTCGGTAAGGAGAATAACACCATATTACCCAATAGGTTTTTCTAGCGAATAAAGGAAATTAAATTGATGTTACATGCACATTTAAACTCCATCCAGTTAAGTACTGACGTGATTAAAATAATCAAATGTATTACTTAAAAAATTAAAAAGGATAAATTCCGCACCCCATTATTTTATTGACTTTTAAATATAAATTGCAGAAATGTTTACATTCCTAATGGCATTATTAAGATAAACTGACAAATCAGAGGGGAAAAAAAAAGTTGATTGGCCAGCCCGTTATTATTTGTGCACCTGCTATTACAATTCAGAGGAGCCTAGCAGTTCTGAGCAGGGTGGATGGCGTTTTTTTCCTAGGCTTCTTTTGTGTAACGCGGGGGTTGGGATAGATGTTTAACAAGTGTGCTTTCACTTTGTCCTGCTTTTGTGTGTCGTCGTGGTCGTGGCTAAACGACCACAGTGTATTTTGTGTAGCTTTGAAGTTAGTGTGCAACTAATAGAGGACAGGAAGGTCTCCCTGTACCTGCTGCATTGAACCTCCCCAGGGAGAACAGAAGGTCAGACTTTTAGTAGAACCTGTTCAGCGGCAGACATGGCCAACTCTTCAGTTTTATCCTGGGTATAGTCTAACATCTAGAAGGAATACCTGAGGTTTTTATTTTCGGATTACGTCTAGCCAGGAGGCTAGAAAGACCTCGAGAAACTTGTGGAAAATGTGAGACGTGTAGCATTGCCATTGCTTCGCTTCAAGCTCTCCCCTTTCTTCTGCTCTTAATCTGGAGTATCATTTTCCCAACATCCGAGTTAGGTTTCTCTGTGGCAGAGATGGCAGTATTAACAGAATTCTAGACTTCTGAGAGTACTTGCTACTCACAGTTCAGTTCACACACGCCTACTTCAACTTTGTGCGCGTGGGATAACTGATGTTCAGTCCTTGTCTTTAATTTTATTTATCTTAAATGTTCTTTAAGAATGCCATTCCATTCTTTGAGAAGTAATGGCATTTTATTTGGATTGAGAGAGAAGCAAGCATATTGTCACATGCTGTGGCTAGTTACAGCTTGTAAAGTTCTGGATAAGATGCTATTACTTCCTGAAAGACGGTGGTTTCCACCAGTTCATATGAGTCTTCGTCCTATAATCATTGAAACGCCCAGACTTTAATAACACTTAATGTGTTGCATGGATCCCACTTAATCTCCCCCTGTCTTCACAGCAAAATGTTTACGTAAATGAACTCTCAATTTGATATCGACCGTTTAGCCTAGTCCCTTCCAAAGTTAATACTATTTCCATAATTAAACATGTTCGGCAATTGCCATAGGGCTACTTCTTAAAACCCATGCTCCTCCCTCTTCTTTTAAGCCATCTGTTGGCTGGGTCAGCAATGAAATGGGAGCTTGATTTTATAAGTTAACACAAGTGAACTCTTTGCCATTGTATTAGACAGTCTGCTTCAGAGGGGGCAGAAGATAACATTCTATCATATTTTCATTTTTTTGTATCTGCAGCAGAGCTATATGTGCTCAGATTGGTTATTTTCAGCCTAAGACAGCTGTGATATTTAAAGTGATCACAGCTGTTGTGACTTAAAATTGATTTTTCTATTAACACCTGAAAAAAAAAAAAAGCCGTGTGCTGTATTAAAAACTTAAATGACAGGAGTGTAGAGTTCAGGATGTCGATGCGAGCCCAGTGACCTCACTTGCCAGAGGGCTCAGGATGCAGCGAACGGCTAGGACGCTGGCAGTGAAGGGGCGAACCCTGGGAAGAGGTGCCGGGTGGCTCCGTGCGGTTCACTGTGAGAGGATTCATGTCATGGCAGATGCTCTTGGCGCCACTTTACAGTGTCAGTTTTGCTAATAAAACCCTTTTAGGATTCAGTTTACTTAATTAACCCCTAGAAAGATGACTTACAGGAACCATTACGAGAACCTGACCTCTAAGCAGCCGAGGCTGTGTTATCTTTCAGAGACAACACTGAGAAATGGAAAAGCACACTCAACTTGTCCCTTGTGGAGGACGATTTAGTTTTATGGCCTTTTCCTCCTCCACTTTTAGATGATGGAAAAAAGGAAAAACAATAGCAAAGAAGAACTAAATTGTACCTGAGCAGTTTTAGGTGAGCCCTTATTTTTAGAATCTTTATTATATTTTGAATTTCTGCTTTGTACATCCATTAAACATCTTTCGAGGTTAAACTGGGATTCCTAGGATCCATTGGGCTTTTAAGAAGTTTCTATTCTGAAGTCAGTTGGTTATTGAAGTACTGATGTAGCCATGGCTTGACTACCTCACGATGCAAACATCCTAGGCCCTTTGGTGTAGTATGTAAAGCTTACAGCTGGCCTCGTGTGGGATTATTTATGGATAACAGTGCCTTCCCAGATGCATTGCCAGTAGGGAGCAATGTAGATTAAACTCTTTGGCTTGACCATGAAAAGAATGGATGGCTGGTGGCTAGATAGATAAATCATAAAACTAGACAGTAACAGATAATGCCAATTCTTTATTGCTCAAACTTGCTTATTCATCAGAAAGGTATATAGGATGTATTGGATGGGCTATCACATATAGATGAGAGCAAGTCAGTTGGAAATAATGAACATTTCCATTGCATAATCAAAAGCACTATAGCGCTGATTTTAAAAGTTCCAAAACAAACACAGATTGCCAGTTTCAACGCTACAGGTCACAGTATCACATGCAAAATGATTGTGGGTGTAAATGGCTTTTCCCTGCTTCAGAGGGCAGAAGATACTTCTAGAGATGTTTATAGAAAACTTCAGAAAATCCAAATGGGTATTTGTTGCTGACAGACTCTGATTACAAACATGTATCTCCAGAGCAGTGGTGCCTCCCAGGGGACAGATGGAAACCGTTTTGATTGTCACAATGTGGGGAGGGGGAGGGCGACGCTACTGGCATATGGTTCTAGAGGCTAAACCTGGTACACTGTACAGAACCACCCTTCAGCAAAGCAGAGGCAGAGAAGTCCTTGCTTGAGACATGTTGAGTTTGGACATTAATAGTTAACTCTTGCCGTGTGAGCCACATATGGAGGCCCTTCCTGTCCTCTTTCCTTCCTTCCTTCTTTCCTCCCTCCCTTCTTTCCTACCTTCCCTCTGATTTTTATTTCCCTTCCTTCTCCCTGCTCTCTCCCAGCCCTCTTTCTTTCCCTTCCCTCTCTCTGTTTCCTAGCTTTCCACTTCTCTTTTCCTCCCCTTTCCCATTTTCTTTTCCCCCTCCTCTTTCTTTTCCCTTCACCTTTCCCTTCACTTTTCACCATAACCTTTCTTCCCCTCCAACAAATTTCCTTCTATTTCAGTTTATATATATATATATATATATCACTCTATATCCTATAGTATTGTTCAAGTATTTCCATGATTTACCTAGAAAATGTAAATTTTCACTTGCAATGTTGTAAATATAGTAAATTATTTGTGAATCAACTGGAATGGCTTCAAACCAGCTGTTAGACTATGTTGAGTCAATAAGGGATATTTTCTTCACTCCCTACATATATTTATATTTATATCTTATCTTTTAAGATATTGGGAACTCTATGCATGTTTCTTGTTTTATCTGAGTCATCCTAAAAGAAATGTATTACTTTTCCCCCTGGAGGACATAAAGAGGAAAAAGGGAGTTAGTCTAAAGAAGAATTAATAATTAGTCACATATAAGTATTTGATGAGAGCATTAAGGATATTGCTTGAATCCTTGTTAAATATATTGTCTACATCAAAAAAAAAAAGGATTATGAAGATTAAAGCAAACCTGAGAAACTCTTCTTCAGTTTTCTAATAATGCAGATTTGTACTCTACCAACAACTGTCACTGCCTGGTGTCCATCATTACTGTATCTTTCTGGCTGTGATTTAGAAAGTGATACCAAGGCTTTCATTGCCTTCCCTAGCATTCTGTGCAGGAAGGGTGAAGGATCTAATGACAGACTCTCAATACCTGCCAACTTTTAGAACACACAACTTCTCACTTCTTAGAAGCCAAGCTTTGGAAAGAGTTGCCAGGTCTGACCATAGCTTGTGCCACCACTCAGTCTCTGCCTCAGGCTACACAAGATTCTCCCAGGGCCAGATCAGAGTAGACAGGACCTAGCAGTCGGGCACCAGCTGGGCAGCTAGGATTCTCAGAGAACCTTTGGAACAGATAAGTTGTACTTATTGTGGAGTGCAGTAGTTCGTGGGATAGCACTTCAGCCCCCGAAGAACCCGCACCCTGTACTGCATGTTTCCTGGAGCCCTGACCACCGTGTGCCTGCTCAGTTCTAGTCAAGTCCCACCTTCTGCTTCACCTCTTTCTGGCATACCTGTGAGTTTGCCCTACGCTGACTTTTTATTTGGGTCATTTTGTCATAGAGGGTTGTAGACCATCATAGTAAACAGTTACAGAGATGTCATTTTACCTGCTGCCATGCAGAGAAGTACAGGTTACCATTTTGATAATAATTTCATTTATTTGAGCATTTCAATTTAGGGGAGATAGTGATCTTTTTTACAACATCAACTGATTTTAAGGAGAGGGTCTATTAGGGATCATTGCTTTGTTTTCAGTTTTGATCAATGACTGATTATCTGCATTAAGCTCTGGGTATTTCTCTTATATTCTATAAGCCCCAGTATAATCCTCTGAATAAATTTAAAGCAATAATATGCTTATTGATTTCAGAATGTGTTTTGTAAAAGGGAAAGTTATGAGATATTTGTGTATTTATAGGTTATGAAATATTTGTAGAGTGCCTTTTCTTTAATGTTTAGGCAGCAAGTATTTTAAAGCCGTGATAAAACCTAGACTTACTCTTTTATTGTAGTATTAACATTTGATAAAATACATCTGTAAGCCACTGTTCCTTTAGACATGCTCTCAAATACACCCCATAAGACAGGTGCTCCAAAGGTTGTTAGCCCATTTCAAAGGCTGCGGCTACCCTTACTAATAGGATAGCCATGCATGCCTATTATGATTAAATGTAAAATGATTAGAAACAGATTTTAAAAATCACGTTTCTCATTTAAGCCAACTACAGAGTCCTCCATCACATGTCTTTAGTGTCACCTGTTGGACAGCAGAGGCAGTTTCATTGGGAGGGTCTGGTCTAAGAAATGGCAGTACTTATGAATTTCACAAATGGTTCTAGGTCATAAGGATCATAAAGAACCTGAGTCCCTTCTGCTGTGTATTTCAATAAGGCATTTTGCTTAAAAAAAAAAAAAAACTTTAGATAAGATAACGTCAACTCTGAGATAAGGATTGATATCTTCATGGCCCTTGTATTATCTCAGATGATGAAGCCCGCTATATTTGTTGCTTTCATTTCAAGTTAGTGCTTGGTTTGCTCAGTCTTTTTTTTAAGGATCAGTCCCTTTATTTGCACAGAGCAGGCACTTTGCAACCCCTTCCCCTACCTCAACCAATGAAAATTTGAAGGAGAGGATCCGCCATATCTTAAGACATCTTTGTAAATCTGTTAGCCTATCATAGACAACCAATAAATGTTTCTTCTGCCCAGTGAAAGTGATACAGCTACTATGTATGCCCACGTCTCTGTACTGTAAGGCAGAACCTTGGCTGAGAGACTCCCAAGACCTCCACAGAAGACAGACTGCTCTTATATCTGCCCTCGTTGTTCTATCAAAAAGTCCTAGCTTTCTGGAGACAGTTAATATGACTGTTGAGGTAGGTATTCATGGGAATGAGGAATGCATTCGTAAGTTCCTTGGTACCTTATACCTACATACATAGGAGAGAGGTATGCCAACGTTTCCCCATCTTGCCTGGATGTGCAGACGAGGGTGCTTGGCACATCCTCCTGGGCTGCCTGCTCGGGCTCACTAACGCTATCGCAAGCCATGGTCTCTCTCAGTAATAATCATGGTGTCAAAAGGCATTTGTGCTCTGTGCGCTCTTTCAGTTTGAACCGTGTTTAGTTCCTGTAATGCAAATACTGCTTTAAACTTAGCAATGCCAATTTGCATTAATATTTTGGTTTCATATAGCTAGCTATTGCATCTCAGAAACAAGTGCATTTTAATGAGTACTGGCAGAATGATAAAAAGGTTATTCATTAAATACTATTGTAGAAAATACAGCAGTTGGTTGCCAGAAATCATTAAAGCAAAATATAATGTGCATTGAGGCCACAAGGATGCCTCTCTTTAGGAGTATGTGACCTGTGGCATTCAGTGCAGTAAGAATCAATGCTATTCATGCAGGCATGGTGGGTGGGGTTAATTAATATAAAATACAAGCCAGCATCCCATTGACACCAGTGTTTACTTTTAAGATTTAAACATATTTTACACATTTGATATCTGTCATGAGATCATAGGGCATCATCTCAGGATTGACATGAAGGACTTTACCAGTCAGGAAGACTGAATTGTGAAGCAATATGTTCTTAAAGCTTATATTTTGGTCTTAAATCCCAAAGTAGGAGCCTTTGCCACCCCCCACCCTACCCCATTTTTTTATTATATTTCCTCCCCTTTTTGGAATGCTTTATGAGAATAGTGAGCAATTTTTTTTTCTTTCTTTCTTTCTTTTTTTTTGCTTTTGCAGGGTAACGTAGGGAAAAATTATAAATTTGCAACTGGCTCTTTTGAAATACACCACTTTAACACATGCGCCCTGCACGCTGCTGCCATGGCTGTCATAGCTTGTGGTTCCTAATTATAATGAGCTTTTTTGGTGGTGTTATTGCAGTTGTTTTTCCCCCAGCCCCCTCAACTTACTTTTCCCAGAAGAGAGTTCCAAGCCTTTGAAAATTCTCATGATTTTGCAAATCCACTCTATTTTTGTCGAGAATACAGGAAAGTTAAAATTGGCTGGTCTGCTGCCATGTTTTGAATCCAATTTTAAAGCAACCCTTTGCAACCCGGGGAGTGAAGCTGACATCTTTGTATCTGTAATGAAGATAATTACACCTGCAAGGTGACATCACTAGCAAAGTGACAAATGCACTTGAGAACCGAGTCCCCTGTCTTCTCTGAATTCTGTAGACCACTTTTGGCATTTTGCTCTAGACACCTCTTTCATGCCTGTCGTTTGAGAAGTTGCTTTCAGATGAATTTACTAAAGCTGACTGACATGGGGTTAAATTAATTCTTTTCTTTATTACTCGAAGTGATACAGACCGTTCTTGGACTAATGTAGCTTAATTAGTGGTCAATTAAAACTGAACATTGCTGAATTGAAGTTCTTTGATCAAACTCCCTGGCATGAGCTCTCTTTCTTTAACTAGCCACCATCTTGAATTCATTTGGAATCAGTAGTATAAACAAGTTTAAAACTGGTTCTTTTATAAGAAAGTCAGCAGGCTTGTATAGCTGCGGTTTCCTTTTTTTACTTCTGTAGGCGGCAATTCAAAGGCATGCTAAATGAAAACAGTGCTACACCCTAGGAAAAAAAAATACATTTTTAAAAGTAACAGTAAGTAGTCAGTAAGCAGTCAGTGCCCCAACCCGTTTATCTGTAAATAATTAATACGTTCTCTTCCAATATAAAGGAACGCCTTCACCCCGACTAGAGGGCCACGGTAATGAGTGAAATGTGCGCACACACAAACGTACCTGAGTATCTCTGGCAGTACCAGAAGGATGACTGCCTCGGAGATGGGCCCGGTCCCCCCTAAATTCCTTCTTCATTGCTCATGGGATAATATTTCATCTTGTGCCTTTGAGATTAGGACGGAGATACTATGTAAATTGGTTGTTGATTTCATCATTTATTTTAGAGGCCATTGTTGCTTTCATATAAGGTCTGAAGTGGTATAATGCTGCAGTATGTCACGTGGTTAAAGTATACAGCGCTTTTTGGTAGAGTTTTGGTGCCTTACTCTCCTCCCCCAAAAAAGGAGGTGGGAATGAGAGGAGACATTATTGAGCAGCTCGTGCAGCCACATCTGCTACCCAATGCCCTGTCTTAATATTTAAAGTGCATATGCTGTTCTTGTCTAAACATGAGTTGATACCATTCAGAAATCCCAGGTTTTGAAAGCTTTAACAACCTGAAACTACCATGGAAGATGCCATTCAGCTGGTGCTGTGTGCTTTAAGGTATTAATTAAAACCACTTTTTTTTTTTTTTACTAGAAACAAAAGTAATAAATTACAATGAATCAATTAATTTGTTGTCCATAAATGGCTTCTTCTGAAGTGTTCACAAGAAGGGGAAAGGGGAGTTTGGAAGTGACCGTGTCCTTTTCTCCCCGCCTCCATAAATGATATGATTTTGCAGTTTTTATTCTTTATATCCAAAAATATAGTTATAAACTGTAATTAAAATTAAAAATTTTATCCCTTGACAGAAAGAGAAATTGTTTATAGTCAATGTGCCTTTCAGCATTGTATCTCGCCTTCTCCCTAAAGGGCTGATTAAGGAGAATAATTGGGGATGATAGCGGGAGGAAGACGACAATTCCATTTAATTAAAGATAATTTATTTTACTTTAAATTGGTGATGTCCCACATGAATAAGAGTAGATTTAGCAGATAGATTTATTAATGGGTACTGACATCTCAGTTGACAGAAAAAGCAAACATTTTCTTTCTTCATTGTTTTTATTGCGTCCCAGCACCTGAAATTGCTGTCAGGCAGCTTCCTTCGTTGCTTGTCAGAGCTGCGGGCTTTCCCACCAAATATGCAATTACTCGTTTATCACTAAAACCAACTTGATCCCAACTTGATCCTCTCCTGAGTTAAAAAAAAAAAAAAAAAAAGAAAGAAAGAAAAAAGCCAGACCCTTGAAAAGCTGCTCAAGTCCTCTGGACTGACATGAGAAATACTCTCTTCTTAAAGGATTTTTATTATTCTGATGTCACTAGGGTCAGTGCATGGAGTGTGGCATAGTTTGGGCATTTCAGTAAGGACCATCACATCACCACTGGTTTGGGGGCCTCCTGCTTGCTTGAATAACCCTTCGTAGAGGTTGTATCTTGAATATTGTGGCTAATGAAGAACTCCCCAGGAGGAGCATCTGTAGCATGCCCAGGTTCATTCCCCATGCACTGTAACAATTAAGGCTCTCGGTGTGGTTGTTTTTGTTGTCATCCCCTGCAGTTATGAACAGGTCCTGGAAGGTGTGTATGGGTTGTATGTGTGTATGTGTTGGGGTGGGGGGAGAATGTGAGTTCAAGGAAGTATGTAATTGTTTTCTTTATATTCTTCCCAGTCTCTGATGGCTTTTATACAGCATATGTTTAGCAAAATTTGTAAATCACTTTGTGCTTCTGAAAAACTGTTAACCCCCCAACCCCAAGTTCTGTTTGTTCTCTGCTCCGTTGTATTCATAGCTCCTCTTAATGTCACGTTACTGTATCCCAGCTCATGTTTTCTGTTGCTCATTCGTTTCTGCACACTTGCATATATTTCTTTCACACTAGGTTTTCCTCTGTATAAAATGTAGGTCTTCTGATCATTTCTTCCTCTGTGGGACCCTCATGCCCCAGCCTCCATCACCCTGTCCCACAGACCCTCTTGCTAACTTACGGTTATGTCCCTAACCTCTGTTGCTGTCCTTTTAATATAAATGTCCTCTAAGCCTGAGCTTTTCCTTGTGTTCATGTTTCAGTGGTGTGTCTTCCCAGTTTAATATTTAAAATTAATCCATAGTAACCACTGTTTACCCAGTAAAGAGGAGCAATTAGGGGTTTTGTTTTTTCCTTTTCCTTTTGGGGACTAGAAATCATAGTAAAGTTTTTGTTTTTATTTAACCAGATCTTATGTTTTGCCCTCTTCTACAAGTTCATTTTTCAAAATTGATGTTAGATCAATGGTGATGTTTTTGAAGGATTAGTTTTTTTATTAAATATTGCTTTCCATGTTGTAGTAACCTTTCCCTCAACCACAGTATCTTTTTCCTTTTATCTACCCACTGAACCTGTTGGTCTTAATAATCCAGTCTCTCAGGCTGATGTTTTACCCAAAATTTCCTTCTGTTTTCCTCCATCTCTTCTATTGCTATTGTCCTCTGTTCATCTTCTATCTTTTCTTCTTCTATAATTATTGAATATGTGATACTTCCCCCCAACTCCAAAGACTCCAGATAGAATGTGCTGGGAAAGCAGCAACCTTGGTGGACAGTGGGACGTCTGCATTAAATTCTAAATTTTCTCCAGAATTGTGCAGGCAGGAGGGAAAATAACCATGTTTATCGCAGGTAATCCCAGTTGTGGTATTAACATTGGGGTTAGTATTTATGGGGGGGAGTGTATGTATGTGTGAGAGTGTATGTGTGAGTGTACATTTGCGTGTGTGTGTGTCTGTGTGATAGGAGAAATATTGGGGTGAGTTAAGAGGGTGAGCCTTGGTCACCCAATAATGCTTTCTGTGAGTTGCACTTGGCTCCTCCTGGCCTAGAAAGAAATGGCAGTGTCAAAGTAAAGGTATATCCTACCATTCAGTGATCCTGGTTTTCTGGCTTACTTTCAGTCTGTTTTAATTCTTTTCTGCTTGTTTGACTATTCCAACAGCAATTTCCCTACCCATTTTCAACCACCTTCAACCCTCTTGTCTTTTCTTGAGCTTGCTTTACTGCCAACAGTCAAAAGCTGTGAGAACCCCCTTGAGTTACCTGCATGGGGTGTTCTTGTTTTCCCTGTGTCCCAGGGAAAGCATCAGAAATTTTAAGAAAAACCTGAAAAGAAAGCCAGGTATTGTGACAAATGCCTGTCATCATCCTTGCACATGGCAGGTGAAGGTGTGAGAAAGCATGGGTGATCAGGAGTCAAAGGTCAGCATTCTGTACATAGTGGGTTGGAAACTAGCCTGAGCTACATGATTCTCTGACTCAATAAAAATAAATAAATGAACCTGAACACTTAACTACAGTATCCCCAGACTGGAAGCACCAACCACTTTGACTCTGTAAAAACAGATTCAGGAATAGAAACCTTTGATTCTGAGGTAAAAGGAGCAGGGAGTGACAAGAAAGAGCTTACTGAGCATGGTCTAGATATGGCTCAAGCCAGGGTGACGCCCGGAGCCTGGTCATTTGGGTGGCTGGGCCTGTCCCACCTCCTTCCTCATGTACTCCTCCCAGCCTCCTCCTAGGCCCTCCCACACCCAAGCCAGCCCCAGGCCTTGCTGCAGACATCTGCAGGTTGAAGCCACATATACCCAGCCTGAGGTCGCCTCTCTGCCTCCCACTATGAATTCTGGGCTGTGGTCCTACTTGTTCTTGTCTGTCAGAGTGCAGTTCTGATGCTGTCAGCCATGCCTGACCAATCAGCAAACACCACCATGGAATGAAATTTAAACAGTGCAGATGCGCAAATACAGGGTTATGTTGCGTGGACCACGAAGGGAGAGCAGAGGTAAGGTCTCAGTCTCCCCGAAGTGGTCTGTCCCCAGCCTGCTTGGTCTGACACTTCCTAAGCCACAAGGCGCTGCTTTGCCTTGTTGCCATCTGCTTTTCCCCACCTTCCTTCCCTGGCACTCACCAGAACTTTGGTTTGCATCCCCTCCCCATGCAACTCCACTCTGCTCAGTTCCCTTACTCATTCCCCCTCCCTCTTGGCTTAGCGCTGTCATGGGCATGCCTGCATTGCCTCTCAGCCGCAGGACCTTACTCAGTTCTTGCCACACGAAAAGGGAGAAAGGGCTGCTGGGATCAGGACAAATGTATGGGACTAATAGGGCCTTATTAATTTCCCCTGCTGCTGGACAGTGGAATTTATCTCCAGGTTATAGGCATACTTGGCTTTCTTACCACTGAGATGTATTGAATTTTAAATTGAGTTTAAATCTTCTTTTTTTGGAACCGGTTTACATAGAAAGGATATAAATAGATCCGATCTAAATGAGGAGGAATCAGCCCATCTTGAGACTGGGGGTTGGGGATTGCTCTCTGTCCCTCTGCCTACAGTTGCCAGTGTTAACTCATCAGTTTCCTGCTGGCAGAGGAACCATGTGGCTGTCATCTTCTGTTTTAAGTATTTAGTTGGTCCTTTTATAACTTAGAGTGTTTACAGGGTTCTGTACTCCCTCGTCCCATCTGGAAAATATTTAAACTTCATACGATCTATAAGATGAAAATACCACATATAAGGGGCTAGGCAGAAGGACGCGCACGGAGAGCCATCGCGTGTGTTTAGACTCGGTTGCTTGCTCAGAAGCGGATGCTGAAGGAACTGGAACAAATAGCTTGTGTGGGGGGAAATGGTCTGGTCCAGGGCTCTACATTCCACCACAGAACGAGCCTTGGTTTGTAAAACTGACGTTCTGTTGTGACTTCCAGATCCAAACAAATCTCTGCAAATTTCTGCCCGATCAAGTTAATAAGAAAATATATACATGCAAAGGCGAGAGCCGTGTGCTACTTGGCGGTTCTGTCAGTGCGGGTAGAAACAAGAGACGATTTTACCTACTGTATTAACAGCCAGCCAGCAACTGCCAGGACCTCCAGCTTGCTCCTTTACTTGACTTTCTCTCTCTCTCTCTCTCTCTCTCTCTCTCTCTCTCTCTCTCTCTCTCTTTCCTTTTTCACTCCTGTGAACAATGGGATACAGAAAAAGCCTCCAACAAGGAGAGTAGCAGATACAGGATCAGGGTCACTTTGCTTCTAATCACCTTTTGAGAGTGGTTTCCACTTTCCCACTCTTTCACTGGTGGGTGGAAAGGAAGACAGATGTGGCTTTAGCAGGAACAGGCTTGTCCTAGCCGGATGTGCAGAGGGACCAGAGGGTCATTCCCTCCTCTAGGCCTGTGATCAGCTTCACACCTGTGCTCATTCTCCCCCGTGATCGATGACCTTGCTGTAACCCGGGGTGACCCTTAGCCCCTGCCTCTTCTCGGGGCCTCATTCTTGGCTGGTGGGTCCTCCCCCCTCTCTCATTTACAGGTGGTTTCTGGAGCCTTGTACACTTGTTTTTCGTGGTGCATGGTGCACTTAGCAGCCCGGCAAGACCTGCAATTTCATCCCTCTCAAGGGGCCAAGAAAGGGCTGCAGGGGGGAGGGGGGCGTGCGGAGGGAGAGGTTGCTGTTTGCATGTGCTTTTCTATTTTGTGGCTCATATGGTATCAATTACCATTTGATGGCAACGCCAGGCCTGAGGCCCTTTGCATGTTTGTCCTGTGAGAAAGATCTGGAAGAACCGACATATGGTTTTGATTGCAGCAATTGCAGGTTGATAGAATGAGTGCAGGGGTGAGGTGGGTGGGTTTTCCTTCCGGCCCTTTCCACTCTGGGTTGCTAATGTGCTTTGCTTGTGGAACTGGTCTTTTCATCATCCACCCCGCTCCCCACCTTCTCTTCTTCCCCACCGTCCCCCACCTCTTTACCACACTGCTTTCCCTGCCCTGCCTCCTCGGCATGTCCAAATCACCACGAGAAACATGTGGCCCACATTAAGGGCCTTCAATTAAAACAAACAAAAAGAATTGTCCACTAGTCTGTTAAAATCCTAGAGCAGGTCATTCAAACAAGATGGTCAGGAGCAAGCGTGCTGGAGTTACAAACAAGTTGGGGTAGGGATCAGGTCCCTCCCCTAGAAGCTAAAGATGTGTTTTTAAATGTCTATTAGTTCAGGTTGTTAAACATTGAAATGACGCTGAAAAATACAGGCAGTAGACATTTGCGTGTGTGTGTTTTAAAAAGACACTTCATGGAATTTGTTTGAACTCATGCCATGAAGGGCCAGGGGGAGGACATGAAGGAGGTCTGTCAGATTCTGTCTGCCCAGCGTTATCCACCTTTAAGGTGGGGAAAGTAATTTATTTGTGAGCATTTTTCCTGTGGTACAGAGATGCTTGGAGACCTTCCTCCACACAGTGTCTTTTCCCTTCCTGGATTTGCGATGGCAGGGGTGCCCAGGAAAAGACTCCTCATTATGGCCAGCCCAGCATCTGATAGGCAAGGGGGCGCTCTCGTGGGAACTGGGGAAAAAAACATTGCACACTTGTTTCATGTTGCCCATGAATATTTTCTATGATGCTTTCAGATTCACATGTACTCTGCTCCACAGACTGGTAGCCCACCAAGTAGAAATTTTCTTTTTATTCCAACTATTACATTTGAAAATAATATACACGATGAATAGGTTACATAGTTTGAAAGGCAATGTGGTATCTTTTGTGTGTGTGTTTGTATTACTAACTTAATTCAGTTGAAAACCGAAGAACTGCAACACCCCTAATCACAAAAACCAAAACAGTGTCCCCTGATAAAGTTTTTTAAATTGTGAGGTTGCCTAGCTGTGGTGGCTCAAGCTATTAATCCTAGCACGAAGGAAGCAGAAACAGACAGATCTCTGTGAGTTCAAGGCCAACCGGTTCTGCATGTTGAATTCCAGGGCTACACAGTGTAACCCTGTCCCCAAAACAAAACAAAACAAACAAAAAAATGGAAAAGAAAGAAAAAGAAAGGTGAGGTATCATATTGTTAGTTCTCTAGACCAGCTTTGCATGACAGAGCTTTGTTATGTCTCTCAAAAGGTCATGAACCTGACTGGTATGAAGAAGTCTCTATCTATTGGATTTTGTAGAGAGAAAAAGCAAGTGTATCTTTCTGGTGATTACTGTGTTTTGAGATATTTGCCTAAGCCTACTTCTTTTCTGTATGGAAGCCTTCTCCTCGCTTTGTTAAATGACTGAGTCTTAGGAATTTGATAATGGTACTGATTTTGACATCTTGTAATCTTACATGGGAATAAATGCTAGGATATATTTGCATTCAAAGCAATTAGTGATTAGTTGATTTACTGTAGTCAGATAGTTTAAAGACTGCTATTTGGATATTTGACTAATTTAATGTACACATATATAAAATTAAGCATTGTTACCTATTGTTTGTACCACTGTTAGCTGCTGTGGGGTCATTGTATTAAGAAGTCCAATGTGATGACTTTATATATACATATATATATACATATGTATATATGTATATACATACATACTTATTGTGTGTGTGTGTGTGTGTGTGTGTGTGTTACTTTCCTGAAATACATAGCACCAGTGGCTCATTACTGCAGACAGATCTCTGCATGGATTGCCGGCTTGTCTTGGGACATGCCAGGTCACTTAACAACTGTGCTAGAGAGATATTTGATCTGAGAAGATGTTTTGAATCTTCTCAGTCCTCATATCATTCTGGTTTTGAAGTGGAAAATGGAAAAGGCTTTCTTGAAGAGAGCTGTCTCTACCTTGAAGCAGGTATGGGTTAAAATCTCTCAAGGCCACTTCAGGTTCCCCAGTGTTGCTAACCTGCCTCCTCACCCAGAGGACGCAGAGTCTGATGGGAAGCATGGCCCTGTGTGTAAGAACACCACAGAGGCAGAGGGTACCATTCCACACTGCCTCTCTGCTTCTTGTCCAATAGTAATTTGGGGTTCAATCTGACAATCAGGTTTTTCTATTTGTTTGTTTGTTTGTTTTTTATAATTCTTCTAAAAGTTGAACAACAAAAATAACTATCAACAGCTCTCAAAATTTTATTTGGATTTATAAAATCTCACCCCAGTGTATCTGTTGAAATGACCAATTTTGTGGTGACACAAATGATATTAAAAGATAAAAAGTCTCCCCATGTGTTTCTAATACACAGTATCTTCATCCTTACTAAAGAAGAAAAGCTGCCTTATGGAAGTCAGCATATACATCTCTTCAAATTCTGCTCATTTTTAGATACTAAAAAAACAACAGAAAAAAACATTATTTGGCTTATTATTATTGGGTGGTCATCTTATCTAGCTATCATCTATGTATTATTGAGATTCTAATTATTAACAAATAGAGAAATATTTATGGAGGTATTTTTTAAATGTATGCAAACAACCAGCAACCTTTACATTAGTCAGTGTTCATTCTTTGAGTTGCAGGAGAGAATGAATGTTAAATTCCTACACGGGAAACCCTGTGCTTGTTTTCACAGAAAAGAAATCTGGCTTCTTGGCTATCTTTCTGGAGGCCAAGGCCTTTCCCCAGATACCAGGTTACAAACTCAGTCAGCTCCATCCCAAAGAGCTTGCCATCTCTCCTTAGGATCTGTTTGTGGTATTCATCCACTGCAAGTATGTACTGTCATGTTCACAAGGAAGAGATTGGTAACTTCAAGGACAGTGTCAATTAGGAACACCAAAATACAGTTTACCAAGGTAGAATTGTACTCATGCTTAGTACAATCTGAGTTTTGAACAAAATTTGAACCTTTGAGGAGAAACACTGAGGATTCTAATGAGCATTTTTTCCCCCAGCCCTTTTACTATTTGCAAATCATTCCTTCCTGATTCTGGAGTTGGGGGCAGGGGAGAGAAAACCTCAAAGGAAAGGCTCAACAGGCTTCCTGGACATCAAATAGCTAGTACAAAACAACATTCTGATGACTTGCATGTAAATAAATCAGAAACATATGAATTAAACTTCTCTCAAAATACACATGGGTTGAAAAGGGAGAAGTGCTGAGGAAATGTGTTTTGGGTTTCGCTGAGCCCATGACATTTGAAAAAAATAGTATGAGACACTGAACAAACACAAAACATGGCTTGGCTCACCCATTCCTAATATTAGCCTCCCAGTTCAATGGCAAATCAATTTACCATATGCCCAAATAGGAGCCACCTTTGGTGCACTCCTCCACACTTAATTGCTTGCAGTTTAATTTTTTTCTCCAATTAGAAGCTCAAAAAATAGCATCACATTTCAAGAAAATGCAAATCTTAGTATTTCCTCATGCAGTTGCCTTACATCAGACTATTTTAGAAACCACCAGAGATCTTCACCTTCAGAACAGTCCTGGTGAAACGGTCCTCTTTGCTGTAACTGATACCTAACAGAAGAGAACCGTCATCATTGGGAAACTAGCAACAATATCAATTGTGGTAGTTCAGCAGAAGCCAAAGCCCTAGTGACAGTCAAAATGGATGAACACGAACCGTATCCTGGTTCAGATGTCATGGAAGCTGGGTGGCATCCAACCAGTCTCAGATCCTAGCTGGGAGTCTTTGCTATCTCTTTTGCCTGAGCTCTGAAGAAATACGAGAAGTGGAAGCCTTTGTTCTCACTCACACGCTGCACTCAGCAGTGCTAACATTGGGGGTTCTAAATCCTGGGACAATTGAGGGATCCTCTGAGCCCTTGTATCTTCTCTCCTTGATATTGTGCTCTTCAGCATCTGGCTTTAAGTGCAAAAGCAGAACACAGGGAATTCAGGGAACAAAAATAGCCAGAGCTTCAGGCTCCTTCCACCAACTGTAAGTCTCTGACATGCACTTGGCTGAAATCCTATATCTGCTCTTTGGACTAGCTTTCTCACTTGAGATTATCAGTTTGAAGTTAGAAGGAGGCAGTAGATTTCATCTTTCCTATTTAAGAAGGATTTATTTTGGTTGCTTAAAAAAAAAAAAAAAAACTCTTTAATGTATTTTTCCTAAGTTCTTTATTCTAAGAGTGGCTAGAAACTTTGCAGGACAGCTAAGCAATTCCACTGATATTTAATTCAGATCTATGAAGAAGTGATAGTTTAAAACTGAGCAGGATGGATAGAGGAAAGTCAGTGTGCATCTTTAATGTGTTCTGATAACACTGACTGGGAAACTCTGGCCTCAAAAGGGAGATAGACAACAGTAGCTTTCCCGCACTTGCAAGCATGGAAGTAAAGTGGGAATTAAGGCAGCAAAACTCAAGAATATTAACTGGAAGATAGCCATCTGGCTTCCTGTTTACCAGGAAAAACAAAGGGAAGAGTGAGAGAAGAATTACTCAACCTGTTACACGAACTACATTGAAGTAGAGCAGACTACCAGCAAGGAGGAGCATGTGTAGATTGCAGAAGGAGTGGTCGAGACCAACCAGTTACTGAGGTGCAGGGGAGAGCCCCGAAAGCATAGAAGGGGAGAGAGCTATTTTAGAGCGGCATGCAACTTAGAGTTGTGTTCTTTGCTGTCTTCTTACCAGTGAGCCCTGTTCTGAGTTCTCATCATAGAGAGACATCCCTACGTGGTGCATAGTTCCCAGCCCATGGCTCTGGTTTAGTTTCAGAATGGAGTGTAGCAGGAGGATTCAAGTGTTCAATCAGCTTGCGATTTGGTGTAGCTTTGTGCAGTCTTACTTTGAGACTCTAGGACATGAAAATTGAGTTACACACACTGCAACCACAGCACATCAGATTCATAGACCCTACGCTGGTGAGTGCCTTGGGAAACTTTGCACATCAGCTGTGGGCAGCTGTGCAATGGCAACCTAACATCTTCTTCCTCATGGGAGGGCAGGTTTTCTTATCTGTGGTCCCCTAAAAATCCCATTCATGAGTCTGATGACAGTTTTTTTCTGAATGAGACACATGAAGGATTGCGGGAAGGTCCTCCCAAGCTGATAATCTCATGCATAAATCTTGCAAGTGGAGAGGGCTTCTTTTTCTTAACATTGTTTACTTTCCTTATTTATTGGATGCATTTTATTGTACTCTAGGAAAGCCTTCGCTCTGGTCGTGCTATAAAATGCAGCCTCTAAAATAACCCTAAAGGGCCTATGTATTCTATGGGAAGTAAGACCCCTGTAATTCATAGAAAGACACAAATTTTTAAAAACAAGAGCTAAGGAAGCTCTTTTAGAACCTAAATTTTTCCATTAACATTTGTTGAAATAGCCTTTGTCGGAGGTTATTTGATTATCTCTCCTGATATCACACACAAATACCTGTTCCTCCATGGACTTGTTAGAGAAAAGAGAGGATTAAGTTGCCTTTACATCGAGAAGTTTTCAACTAAAGAAAACTGTCAAAAATATTTACAGCAGCCTCAGGCTACCAGAGGCTGTGCAAACAAGAGACCCTGAGATCTGACCCTGTCATAGAATAGTCCTATTCCCCAGTGAATGTCACATGGCACAGAGAGTAGATGACCTGCCTATAGTCAGTCCATAAGTGATAGAGCCAAATTTCCACGGGTGGTCTCCTGCTTCCGGTGGCCACTTCACATAGACAATGGGCCCATTTAAGATGGGTGCTACAAACTAATGCACGCTCTTTCCCGTAGATGGGAAGAGGACTGATCCTGCTGACAAAGGTCGTGAGGAACTTTGGCAAGAAGACAGCTTGAATTTCATTGGAAAGGCAGTTTCTGTTTTGATGCTAGCTACCTAAGTTGTCTGTCTAGAAAATGGCAGCATGATGGTCTACATGATGTCATCCTCCCTACACCCAGGTCCTCCCTACACATGGGTCTTCCCTGTTCAAGGGTCTGAACTTTTCTTAGGGACAGCATGTGACTTATTTTCTTTTAGGTTTTTTTGTTTGTTGTTTCCTGTTGATTGATTTTTAATTAAGCTAAAATTTACATAACCTAAAATTAACCAGTATGGAGTGAACAAATCAGGCATATTTGGTATATTTAGGATGCTGAACCAACATGGCGTCTGACTAGTTCCCAAACACTTTCATGACCTAAAAGAAACTTCTTACCTTTTACACAGCCCTTTTTTTATCCTTCTGCGCATGTTTTATAAGGTTTTGACATTAATATTATCTTATACACAGACATATACATATTATAATATATGCATATCTGTTTTTTTCTTTATCTATCTGTCTTTTGATTATGAAGTTCCAGGCAGAAGACCTAATCCTTGCTAATTATCTGAACAAAGATTTAACTTTTAAAACTGTTCCCCTTAGCTCCACATTAAGAAATCATCTGGATCTTACATTTCTGTTTTGAAAATTTGAGACTATTAAGCAAAATAAGATGCTTATTAAAATTACTTAGAAATCAAAGGAACATATGTATTATGATTATATTGTTAAAGAAATTATTATTGTTTACATTTATATACCAGGACCTTACTCCAAAATATTATTAAGATAGTTGGTAGTAAATCTTTAAACTATTTATCTCCAAAATGAAGAAAAAATTATCTTATGGAAAAATACCTGCAATCTCACAATTAAAGAAAGCCAACTCAATTATGTTTTGAATGTGCCTGAAGACACAAACTAATTACTGTTGACTACTTGTTTTTCTATTGCCTGGTCCCTTGTCAGAAATACTAGACTCTTCTTAATCCCTCACTTCCTTTACGAATTTTTGAAATAACTTTGTCTGTATTGAATAGTTTGCCCACGTTCCTTTTGTGCATACAGAAGCTTCTAGCCTTGTGCTGTCTAGAAGCTCTGCTTTGAGTTAAGTCGGGGAACTATGGCTAGTTAATTTTACCTAAACTTTTCCCTCTGCACGGGAAAACATGGGGGAGAGGTGGGCACTGGAATAAGTAACAGAAAGGGGAACCTGATTGGCTATATATGTTGACAATTTGCATACCAATTTTTTTTTTCTTTTTTTCATTTTAATCTGTGCCAGAGTGTCCTACATTTGGTAATTATTTCATGCCTTTGTTTTCTATTGAAAGTAGTTAGGGCCATATGTTTTAACAGAAAAAAAAAAAAGATAATTCTTTTCTTTTTTCAGCTCAGTGAAAGGGGAGATGGGGTAATAGTTTTGCAGTGTACCATGGCTGTTCAGAACTCTAGCAGATTGGAGACTCCGTGTTCATAACAATTTTCTTGGTATGCAGGAGAGGAAGGCATCTGCTTGAAGCATCAGTCAATGTGAAGCTTTCTGTTACAAAGCACAGCATAGAATTGGTTGGTAATTCTACTCACCATCAGTAAATATCATTTACTGATACAAAAGCTGACCTTCAGGTAGCTTAGACCATTGGTAACTTGTAGGGCTGTTGTGATTAAGGGTTATCATGTCTGACCTGGAGTTTGGACAGAAAAGACATAGGATATAGGCCGATTCCTAGCCTCATTTAGTTTTATGACATAGAGATATTTAGACACTTAACGCTTCACTTGCCTGATATTTCCTACTGATACAATATGAGTAGGATGGCCCACCACTTGGATAGATGATTGGTCTTAGAATGATTGTGAAAAATAAGTCTTTATAGTTTAAACCTCAAACAGTTTGCCAGTCATAGAATCTTACTAAGTTCCCTTTTATGCAGTTAAGTCTAATGTCAAAGCAGGTAGGTGTCAATACCACCACACAGCCTGTGGTCACTGGTGCCTCTGCATGCTCTAATCAGTTTCCCTTTGTGTCCAAGTCTCACTGACAACTTTCTTTCTGGGGTCTCTGCTTATGAAATTGTGATCCACTGCCTGTGTTTAAAGCAATGTCTTCATGTATCCTCTCACTTCTTGACAAGAACTGGCTGCTTGGGGATGGTATCTGTGTTTACTTAATGCAGACAGAACAACTGAAGGCATTTGGGTTTAGAGAAGTAGAGATGGCTCATTTAAGGTTTCACAAGGTAAATGTATAAAATCATTAGCATTTCTTTTCCATGGCCTCCCTCCACCCCATCTCTCTCTCCATCCTGTTGGTGCCCATACCTTTGCTATTTTTCTCTCATCATTTCTAAGGAATGGTAGCATTGTTTTCCAAAGATGGAGAGTGATGGAAACTGTACTAATTAATGGTTTTGTGGCCATGAGAATATTTCCAGGACTTCCAGCTTTTTTTTCTTCATGGTCATATGGCTTGACCTAGGTCTTCATCAGTGGAATAGATTTATTTACCTCATGGTACCCAAACTTGAGCCATTCCCTTTTTTTAAAAGTTGCACCATAGCAGCAGTTAATATCCATGCTTCTGGCATGAGCCTAGGTACTGGAGTTCAAAAGGGAGAAGTGGAGAATCCTGCTCTTAGATATGAGAAGTTAAGATCTATTCTGGTGGAACCAAGGAATGCCTATCTTTCCCTATGTTGCTGTAATATTATTCTTACTCTGATGTGCATCTTGTATGTAATCTTTTTTTATTCCATGAATGCATTTAGTAAGATTTGAACCTCTGTGGTAGGCACTACACACTCACACATGCACCCAAACATAGCTGCCTTAAAAAGAAAAAAAAAAAAAAAAGGAATACTGGTTCTATCCTTGTTATTTCTGTGACCAGGTAGACCAATAGCCTTAGAAGGCTTCCTCGGAAGCCGCTATATACAGGATAAAAGGCAATAATACACATTGGAGTAAGAGTTCATTTCTGTCATTCTTATAAAGTCATAGAAATTGCTTTCCTAAGGAAAAATTGCAGCCTTCATTTAACTGAGAAAAACAGTATCTTTAGAGGTCACAGGGCAATTTATTGGCAGATCAACACACACTGTTTTAATGTTTCCATACCTCCTAATGAAACAGTACTTGTCATCCTGGAACTACCATTTGGCTGCTGAAGGTGAAGAAAGCATTGAAATGATCTGTTACACATACCTGAGGATCAAGAATGTGTTGCCATCAGTGTAAATAAAAATATAACCTATGATAGAGTTATAGCTACTGAAGATTCAAAATAACCAGAGTGATGAGAAGTGATCCGGTCATTCACCAGGTTCTTCTTCACGTTACCTTTAATTTTCTGATGAGCATGCAATAAATAGAAGTTGGGTAACAACTTAGTTAGGTGTTGAACATATTAAAGACTTGTGATGTGCTTAGCATCCACAGTGTTTCCTCTGTGCCAATCCTGAGCCTGTGATGAAGCCAGATCTTGTGAGAATGACTGACATAAGGAAGAGAATCAGGAAGAAGTCTGATTTCCACTGGACCTGGTTTGGTGCAAGTCAGTGTTTCAAGAGACCAGTAGCAAGAAGTAACTGGATCATTCTAAGGCACTCACGGTTCAGGCCAAGGTGCTCAGGATGCTGGCAGCGGGCATTTTTGTCATATGCCAGGGTGAATGCAATAGCAAACACAACATCTGCTCTGTTAGTGACAAGGGCAAGAGAACTGCAGTTGTAAAAATTAAATGAAGAAGCGGAGGTAGAGTCCAGTGCACACAGAACAAAGCCATGTCCACACTGTATTTTAGTTCATGGCTAACAATGCTTTATCTTCTTACTGTCCTCAAATTTAGTCCTGGGTTATTTTCATCACTATATCTCAGGGAACTCTAAGCAGATGACTTTGTGTCTCTCTCTGTCTCCAGAGCCAGTGAACAACTGTGTATGTATACTTGCTGTTTCTTTGGGCGACCTCATTCTGGAAGTGATATTTCTTGTAGCGGCTCCCAATAGCTCCTCTGCCTAGAAACCTCCAGTATCCCCTTTGGACAAAATGGCTCAATGTCTCAAGTGGTCAAGCCACGACTCAGCAAAGCTTTTGCTAGGAGTCCATCATCAGTCACTTTGCAGAGTGCATGACCATCCGAACTCATCATTTCAAGTCCGAAACGGGGCTACGCAATTCTGAATCTCAAATTTCCCATTTAATTAGCTGTATGACTTTGAGCACTTCAGTTACTTAAACTCTGCATCTTTATCTGTGAAACTGGAAGGGGAATAAAACAATAGGCTAAGGGAAAGAAACAAAATTATATGCACAGTTTGGCTGGAGCCATGCCTGGCTTCTCAAAAGTAACATGTTAGCAGTGTGCCTTGGCATCAGTTGGCCCTGTCAGCTGTGACAAGAACTTGGGTCCTTGCAGGCCTTGGGAATGGGTCTGTTTGCAGTTGTGGAAAACTGTGTCAACTTGAGACACTATCATTAATTGCTTTCTTTTCTTTCTCTTTGATGAACGTCTGCCTGTCTTATGGCTGGAATGGCTTTGCGCTTTCAATAACATAGTGTGTGCAAAGAGCACAGAATCTCAGTTGTGTATGTGACGTCATAGCAGAGATTCAGTCTCTGCTGGCCATTTCACGGCCTCGGTGTTTTAGTAACACCTCTTGGAAAATGCTTGCAGGACTGGGGGGGGTTGCTGTTTGTTTGCCCTTCTTCCCCTCTCCTGCCCCACCCTGTCCAGTAAATCTCTACACACGTAAAGGCTGCATCCAACTCATTTTAAATTAGAGTTGTCCATGGGAGGGGAAAAAAAAAAGGGCAGGGGGGGGGAAGAAATAGCTTTGCCTTTTTATTTGGAGAGATGAAAGAACAAGACAGTGGTACCTGGCCATAAAGAATACCAGGTTTTCTGCAGCTCCTGGTGGACTTTGTGAGTGGAAGGCTTGTGCTTTAGCATCGATGTCGCTGTCATCTGTGTGGTCACAGAGGTCCTAACAGGCTGAGCATAGTGGCCAGGAGAGGAGGGCACCAGCTGCAGTCTGTCCACCTGCATTACTTAGGTCCTTGCCCCTCCTCCTGCCCTCCCACATCCTCTTGATATTTTTTACTTGTCATTTGATTAATAAAGACGCAAGCAAGGAAGGGATAAAAGTGCTTGCAAGTCTCTTACTTCTTAACACAAAAATGGAAATTTTCTTGGTGAGGAAAAAAAATCTACTGGTTGAAATTAACTTAAAGGATTTAGCTTCACGTTTCATTACTCACGAATGGATAATCAAGATTCAACTAATATTTTGAAGGGAGAAATTGATACATAGTGTTTGTGATAGGGTGTGTGGATGTATGTTTCTGGGAATTTATTCTAAACATATTAACATCTTCAAAGAATTTCTTTGGGAAAATATAATTTTTTTCTCATATTATTTTTGTGATAAAACCTGGTAGAATGGAAAGAGAATACCATTCTGCTAGTAGCAATAAAATATAGAAGCTTCACATATAATTGGTGAATTTTATATATGCTTGTGTAGTCATGAAATATTCTCCCATGACCTACCTACTCCCACTTGGGCCCCAGAATAGCAATAAAAATAGTTTAGGAAGTAAAATCTTCATTGTGAGTTGGTTTAGAACACTTAGAACTATCTCATTATTTCCTTTGAAACTTTCAAGGGCTTTAGTGAGATTTCATCTCATTCCTGTGGATGCTGCTGCTGTTGTTTTCCTTTGTAAGAAGCATGTCTCTGGTTTCTTACAAGGAGGAAAAGACCACAGGGGAAGAGGACAGGCTCAGTCCTGATGCAACCTGATAAACTTGGAGGATGGGAAAGGGAGCTCTCCTTTTCTGAGGAATAGGCAAGGAGTAGGGAGGCAGGAGGGAGAATAAATCTGGGAGGGGAGGAGGACATAAAGTGAATAGAAAATGAATAAAAAAAAATTTAAAGGAAGCAAGTCTCTGTGTGTCAATAGAGAACTGTACTCATGAGGGTGTCTGCATCTCCAAACATAACTCCTCAATCATATTGCAGGGTGGTCCTTAACCATCACTTGGATGTGAAGGAAGAGCCATCCTGCCTTCATCATCCAATATTCCTTGACTTTGCAGTGCAGATTGAGAGTGTACCAGAGGGGTGTAATTCTTGGAGTTTACTCTTGTCTCAGAGGTTTTAAGTTCTTGAGTGTTTAACTGCCATTCCATATTAGAGTATGTGGTTAAGCTGTCATTTGAATCTGTTAATTTTTCTTACCATCTTGCTGGCCAGTTCAAGTCTGAATGTTAGAATAGACTTTGGAAGAGGGTGCTGCAGACGGGGAGAGTTGACTCTCTGTACACACCTGGGCAAATCCTCTACCTTGCTCTTCGCAAAATGAAGTTGAACTCATTTGAGCTTTGAGAGCATGAAGCCAGGAAATGCGACAGAGGTCAGTAGATATAGAGGTGACATGTCAAGAGAAAGCAAGCATCTACAAAGAACCGATATAAAAGACTGTCTGAAGAGAGTCAAGGTCATAAAAACAGAGAACATAGGGTAAGGAGTACCAGTCACTGGTGATATGAAAACCAGCCAGAAAAACATAGAAGTCTTTTACTGTTCAAAAAAAAAAAAAAAATGACAGCGCCATGTCAAACTGAAATTCCTTCATCAGAACCAATAGCAATGCAAAGCAAGCTTGCAGCTTGTGCTTCATTTCCAATATAGGCAGAGGTCTAGGCTCACAACTACTCTTCCAGCCTGTGTATTAGAGGGAACAATTTATAGTCATCTTAGCCAATAGCTATGTAAGGAAAAAGACTCACATATCTAATAGTGCGTAGGACTTAAAGGAAAAAAAAATGCAAAGACACCAGTTGCAGAATCCTGCCGTCCCATCAGATGGTCATTGGCTGTGTTTCAGTTGCATGCCCTATACTGGGAATACCTAGATTTTGCCTCTCCCATCAGCTCACCAAAACAGCTCCTGCTCTCAGGGGACTGGGGAACCGGGGGACCAGGGGACCGGGGGACCAGGGGACCGGGGGAGGATGAGTTATAACTAAGCGTTGTTGCTGGGGTAGCTCTCCTTACAGTGGGGGGGGGGCAATATGCCCAGACACTCCTTACAGAGAGGCTTGCCTCTACCCTAGCACTGTTTGGCAGATTGTTTTACATGGAGGCCGTTTCTGTGCTGCTGCCGTCCAGTATGGTAACCGATGGCTGCCCGTGGCTGCTGAGCATCTGAAACACAGCTAGTGTGACTGACAACTGAACACTCTTTCATTTTCAGTAAGTTCAGTCCAAATAGCCTTCGGGTACTAGTGACAACCGTACTGGACAGCACTTTTTGAGATCCAGTGTTGGAAGGCAACGAGTGCGTTCCTGGCAAAGTGTAAATTTCATGCCTTTGTGGCGTGCCTCTGGATTATTAGGGATTGTGATTGGTGGAATATCACTCATCCTCACAGTTAGAATCGCCCCATTTGACAAGCAGGGAAACCAAGGCCCCGAGAGATAAATTACCTTGTCATATCTTCACAATGAATTATAAGAGTGGAAATTTGAACCCTTTGAGTCCAGTTCATGGGTGAGTAATCCCAGAACCTGCCAAACCTATGCATATCTAGTCTAGAGGCAGGTTCTTCAAGTACATCTTCCTCTTGTTCATCTGTGGGTCAGCTGACAAGTTCACTTTTATTTGGCCACACAGAACCTAACATTGCACATCTCATCCTTGTGAATATATGCATAATCCTGCCCTTCAGCTGTTCTTTCTTCTAGCTGAGACCCATGTCCTTGAAAGAAAGAGTGCAAGGATGAGAGTGATAATCAGCTAGCAGTCTTCGAAGGCTGTGCTGAGGCCAACACACCCCATAGCACATGCTAAACTCTTGTCATGAGAGCGTTTGACTGTCACAGTTCAAAACGTGTGCAAAATCTTCCAAAGTCTGAGCTCCGAGTCAATGGAGCGGAGTGCAGATGCCAAGGCGTCTCCTGGGCATCTGTGGTACTATTTTAATGTGGTAATTTCTGTCCATTGTTGATAGTACGGCAATACTCTGTAAGGCTCTGAAGTCATTGTATGGCCTTAGTTCCTACCTCATGCAGTCTTGGCTATTACAGTTCTCTTTGGAAGTAACATAGTCACCGTGCTTACAGAAACATTAAGGGACAGTGAAGACCTTTTGTACACTAGGGTGGTGATCATCCACACCATACAGTGACCACTGGCCATCATTTTACATGGTCTGAAGCCATGTTCTCTAATCTTTCTTCTAGTTTCCTGAAAGGGAAACCATATCTTACCTATCATATGCATGGGTTCTGCACAATTATGCCTTACGATATGCAAATAAAACTGGCATAGAGGGAAAAAAGAAGATGAATGAGATCCCTCAAGACTTTCTGTAAAGTACCCCAAAAGTGCAGCTCATGTTAGTTAAGAATGTCCGGTCCTACACGCAGACAACAAAAACGGGCCCAGCATGTCGCACTTACATATTCATGCGTACTTAAAATGTATACGTATGTGACAGTGATAACCAAAGACAGAATCTATCCGTGTGAGGGCAGGAGCTGAAGGAGGAAAGGGAAAGAGGACAGTTATGTCATTCTATTATAATTCAAAATATATAAAACTAAATATAATTTACAAACAAAGACTCTCTCAACTTAAGAAGGAAGTCTTAATAGAATACAGACTGATGAACAGTGCTACTCTCTTTGCCTTATTACCACATAGAAGATTGTTAATGAGGAAAGGTGAACTTTCCTAAGTTACATCTGCACACTTAATAAAAACAATGGCAGCGAGACATGAACACAAGGACTTGACCATCTTTTGCACGCTCACTGTCTGTGTCAAGTCCCACTCTAGTCACCTGACGCCCATGGCACCATCACTTCTCAGTAGGCTGCAGAGTAGGTCTTACTGCTCCTATTATTCAGAGAGGAATCTGGAGACCAGAGGTTAAAAGTCGAATGATGGAACTCACGCTCAGACTCCAGCTCGTTTGGGCTAGCATACTTCACCTCTGCACTGTTCTTCAGCTGTATGGATTAAGAAGGGTGTTGTTGACAGCGCTGCCTTTCTTCTTCAGCTTTGAAAGCTCGAAGAATGATATTGCAACATGTGGTAGCCCCACAGGAGGCCCTGAACAAGTTATAACCCTTGTTATGTTTAGATCTCCCAGAATGAAGTTCATAGGCTGAGCATGGAAAGGGTTAGGACCACAAGGACCACCCTTCCTCCACTTGGTTTGTGGGTGGCCATTCCTATTTGATCTTTTTTTTTTTTTTTCTCCTAATGAGCAGAAGAGCCTATGCTATCATTTTCTTGATGGCCATAGAAAAGATCATTGTGTGGTAGCTAATACCCCTTACCATCATTCTCAAGTTACAATAAAAATTCCATCTGTAAAATAAAATCATTTTTATGCTTCTGTCAAGCTCTGGTTTAGAGTTAGCAAGAGATGGTTATTAAATTTCTGGTTTCTACTATCTTACTTTAAATTCGGGATTGTGAGAGAGCATGGTGGTGGTAGCCTCTGTTGTGAAATATATTATACTATTGATTTTCCATGAGGTTTCTACTCATCTGGTGACTTGAGTGGAGAGCTGATGACCTTTTAAGTTCAGCCAACCTTCCCCAGTTCTAATTTGACAATATTTCACACTGCCTTGCTTACTCTTGTGGGGAGAATAGAGGCCAGTATCTTGATCTAAGTTGCCTTCCTGCAGGTGGATGAGCTTTTGTTTCTCATGACATTTTCCTTTGCTTCGTTACTGGGGTCACTTAAGTAATATTGCACTGATTTTTGGAGTTTCCTTTCAAGTTGGGCTGATTTTTTTTTTTTCTTTTTGGTAGTTGACGTTAAAACAATTCTAGTTAGATCAATAATATTTCTATAGATCTAGAAAAGTAATAATAGTAAAACATACATGATGCCTTATTGAAATTAATATAAAACAGCTTATGGAAACTGACATGTAGACCACTTGAGGTTGAGAAACTGACGACGTAATTAACTAGCAGCAGGGCGGCTGCCCGCTGGCTGACGTTGTCACTGACCCTGAAGCACTGAAGGTGGTGTGAGCCTCACCATTGCTGTCGCTGTAGCTTTCACCCCGTACCTTCACTACCATGTAAAATGACCCTGGGCGGCAGATGAAAAGTAAAGAATAACGAGTAGTTGTGTAGCTCTAACACTTTCCATGTCTTAAAGCAGTTCCTTGAACTTCCACTTTTTAATTTTATAAATGTTAAAACTCACATTTTCCCTCATGGGTGGGGACTGGCCTATACCTGGGTGCTAGAATGCTTCCCTAGGTTGCCCCTTGCCTTGGATTTTACCCCCAGTGCCGCCATCAGTCAGCTGTAAGTAAATAAATAAGACGTGGGGAATTGAAGCAAAGAAGATCATTGGTCGCTTCAGCTTTTCAAAAACATAGCTGTGCAATAATCATTTATATAAACAAAAATATAGATCATTTGCCTTGAAATAACATTTGAGGTGAGGAAAATGCCATTTCTAAATGGAAAACGAGTGGCATTATACCTTCGCTGTGAGTTGCTATACAAACAACTTGGTGTTTTAGAAGATACATAGAAATTATCTTTTTAAAAAGAAAACATTAAAAAATGTGCTTTGTTTCTGGTTAATGGGAATTTTTATCTTGTGTAAAGAATTTCTGCTTGGTGTGGTTGTGCACGCCTTTATTCTCAGCACTCGGGAGGCAGAGGCAGGCAGATCTCTGTTCACTGCCAGCCAGGTCTACACACTGAGTCTCGGGACAGCCATGGCTACATAATAGAGAGACACTGTCTCAAAAAACAAACCTACAATTGGCTACAGCATCAGGAAATCAGAAATTACATATTGCACTATCTGTCATCTTGTAGATATTCTTTCACAAGCAAAACGTATTCATGAATTTTCCTAAACAATGTTATTCTTAGCTATTTTAATTAATTCATAATTTAAAGTCAAGGTAGCTGTCTTGTATAAAAATAAATTTATTTTAAAATTTTTCTTTTCTTTCAAAGAGCTGTTTTCAGTTGTTTTTTTTTTTGTTTGTTTGTTTGTTTGTTTTAACACACAGGTAGTTGAATAGCATGAAAATGCCCTTTTTTCCCAATTAATATGTATTGATTTCTAAAGCAGGGAAGATAATACTGAATACAGTCAGCTTACAGCTTACTGACGGGCCAGCTGCAAATCAGGCTGAGGGTGGACATACTATTGCCATAGTGTGCCCATTCTGTTACCCCAGTGACGTGACTTAATGATATCTTTGACCTTTTCCTGGAAGGAATCTTTCTTTGACCCTTCAGCCTCCTCTGGGGTTCTTTCTGAATTCTGAGGCAGCAGCCCACCTGTTTATTAGCTGCATAGTTCCCAAGAAAGACTCAGGCTGAATCCCTGCCCTGCGCTTCACTCTTCGTTTCTTGAAGACCCTTCAGGAATGATGTGGGGCTTCCCCCATCCCTTGTTCTGAACCCTCTAGAAATAGAAATAAATCACCATCCATATATTTAAGAAGTAGAGAAAAAAAAATCTCAAAATGGCAAACTATGAAAAATGGCACTTAAATCCCTCCGTGACTTAGGAGGGAAACATCCTTGCTGTCCACAGCATGAGTGGCTCTTTTTAGTTTGGTTGGTTTTGTTTAATGTCCAGGACCTCTGGATTTTCAAGGGCGTGTGGAGCATTTATTTGATGTATGGCTGCAGAAGCACATTGCCCACATCTGTCTCTGTGGACCTACCCTTTGTGAAATTCTAAACCTGTTATTAATGCTTACACTTTATGAGTCATATTTGTTCTGAGAGAATTATATAATTTTTAGGGTGTTTGTTTGATATACATGGAAAAATGGAGCTTTTTTTTTTTTTTTTGTAATCCTGCTGCTGCCTTTTTGTTGGTGAATTTCTTCTCCTCTCACTGTGACCTGTGAATATCGGTGCAGGCTCACTGCCAAGTTTGTGAGCCGCTGCCTGCTTCAAAATGGAGGCAGGAAGGTATCCATTTTCATCAAGAGGATGAGCTGTTCAGTCTTTGCCACCATCTGGAGAGAGGAACTTTTAGAGCAAAAGAAAATGGGAATTTAAGAAGAAAAAACAGATTATATTTAGCAGAAAAGGCAAGGGAGAAAACCAATTAAAGTTAAACTATACCTTATGAATTTATGCTTTGCTGTGATGCTGTCCTGCTTGAAGGAAACATAAACAAGAAAACACGAGGGCTATTTTTATAAGGCACTGATTTCCCAAGCCCCATGAGGATTAGTAAACGAATGTTAAGTAAATTAGGTTTTTGGCACACTTTTAAAGTTTATTGTACACAGAAATATAATAAGCACTTAAAAAAGACAGCCCCCTCTTCCTGTGTACATACTGATTGTTGGTGGTCTTGTGTTGATCCAGGCACTTAATGGCCTTTTTTCGTGCATCTCTGCAGACACTGTATGGATGTAATAGTCTAACATATATATACTTATCACTCATTTATGGTTCTTGTTCTGTCTCTTTCTGTCTCTGTCTGTCTGTCTCTCATCTCTCTCTCTCCGTGTTTCCCCCCCCCCCCCCCGCTTTTCTTGCTTCCACTTTCTGCCTCTCCTTCCCTTCTGTATTGCAAGTAAAAATTTTAATTGAAAGGTAGAGGTTTGGTCTGTCTTTGGGGAGAGACAGTTTTGCCCTTAACATGCTGGTGGGCCATCTGTGTTTAAAAAAGGGAGGGATCTGTAGATGGGGGCTACTCTGTGGCCTGCAGAGTGTATTTACTGCTAGACATGGTTTGCAGTGTTCTCGCCTGGACTGGAAAATCTCATTCCTGATTATTTTATGTTGACACAAAATATACAGAACTTTTTTTTTTCTGTATTCAAAGGAGGCAGTGTTTCTAGGGTTGGACCAGGTTTAGACTTTTACAGCATCCAATTTTTAGCATTTTTTGTGCCAGCTTCTTACCAAATCGTAGATGTAGAAACACTTTGATCAATGTAGAAAGCAAAATTCACGTGGTTCTCCTTCCTCAGGTCTACGCTCCTTCAGCAAGCACTGCCGACTACAATAGGGACTCGCCAGGCTATCCTTCCTCCAAACCAGCGGCCAGCACTTTCCCTAGCTCCTTCTTCATGCAAGGTAAGGTGCTTCTTTGCCTGCCGGGAAGTCCATGGACCATGTGTTACATACAGGGCAAAAGAGATGGAATCAGACAAGTGTAGAGAGGAGTAGAGTACTCCCCCTCTTAGGAACTGAATTCCTTACCTAATTAAGTAAAACTTACCTAAGGCTTCTTTCTTTCCCTCTTACATTGAAGGCCTTTGACCTATAATGGGTTAAAACTAAATTGTTTTGCTTTACATAAAGCAAATGCCATGTTGGTCTCCCCAGATTGCTGGTCTTCAATATCTCTTCTAAAGGTGCATGTTTAGATGTGTCTCATTCAGCTCAGAGTATGTTTGGAAGATCTTGTATTTAGCCAGGAGGAAATGGATTCCCCTTGGGCTAGTCATCTATAAAGTTCCTAACCACTTGGTTAAGTGAGAACAAGGTTTCCGCTGAAGAATACGTGACCCACTAAAACTTGGGAAATGTTGCCCAGTGAAAGTTGTATTGAGACATCCTAATTGATTTAAAGTGAAAGAAAAACTTTGAAGGGGCTACAAGGAGTACGAGGCAGGGACATTACATTTGTGGTGGATAGTGGCTATGTGTTATTTTAATTACCCACTGTTTCTAGTCAAAAACAGATGGGTTATATATCCCTGGAGTTTACACTATTGCCACTGGTCACTTAGCCACTTTCTGCTAATTGGAAAAGACGGGGATCATCAAAATGACACCAGCTACTTCACAAATGTTCTATTCAGAGGAAGGAGCTAGGGATTCCACGCTTGCCATGCCTAGAGTACTTACTTAAAACTGTCCTGATCTTCATCCCAAGATGCCCTGAGGATGGACATGAGATTTACCAAGAACTGCAAAAACACAACTCTAGCTCTGGTTGTGTGTATATGGATACCTTACTTGAGTGTGCTCTGGCACAGCACAAAGGGACACCAAGGGCATCGATACCCGGGTTGCTCTGTGGCGTCTCACTGAGACTCAGAGGGTATAAACTACTTGATGGGAAGAGACGCATCTTCCCCTTCCATGTCAGCTTCTTTACACTGCTGGTTTACGTGTGAAATTCCACAGAAAGTCTGAAAAATGGACTGGGTCCATTCAATGGGATCGAGAACAGTTTGTGGCCCACATGACCGAGCTCATGGCCACAGACCTCTGTCTCTGCGACCTGAGTAGGTGTAATTCTCAAAGGGGCACAGGGGCTAGTCACTTCGGTACATTCTGTGCCATGACAGTGGGCTTATTGCCTTCAGCTATAAACAGTGGAAGAAACTGCCCTCCAGATGCTGACAAATGCTGCCAACTCAAGGATTCGATATGTCAAAAATCCAGTTTTCATCAAGAAAATGGATAGATTAAAATCCCTCTATGCGTCTGAGAAACTGATTGTCTTGGATTGTGCACGTGGCAAAGAGGTAGATTAAGGCAGTGGGTACCTTTCCATACCACACCCCATAAACTATGGGGAACAGATTTGTTTTTCTGCATATGAATACTCAAAAAAAAGCTTCAGTTGACATTTATGATGAGCACAATTAATTTGCACACATCTAATTCTATTCTTTCAAAACAACATTATGCCAAGATCATGGGATGTGATAAATATTAATTTACTCTGAAAAGCATAATTTATGTAAAATACATATTTTTATAAGTCTGCATCGGGAAGAGTATGCTGTGTTAACAATCCAAAGCGTACTGCCACCCCATGCGTCGACTCGTCAGATTATTTCAGGAAAACGCTTATTCAGTGATACATATTCCCAATTTATTTGTCACACACGCACCCCACTTCAAGTGTTAGTGGGCCCTGGACTTCATATTCAGATTTAAGGTGACATTTAAACTTCTGCATTCCATACCAAATCCAAGGGATGGGGAATGCTAACTTTGGGTAGGGAGGGATGGCTGAGAGGGGATCGATGGCGCCTGCTGCATTAAGACGGGACCCGAGTTTGGATCCTTAAAATCCACGGAGATTCCCTGCAGTTTGCCTACCTAGCCTACCCAGACCAGAAAGCTTTAGGTACCTCGGGAAACTTCTGACCTCCTCATGAATGAACACATATACACACACACACCCAACACAGCTCACTGTTTTAAAAGACACTGAGTTCCTACATGGTGATCACAGTCAGAAACATTGACCTCTGCACACCAGTTCAGTCTGGGAAGAAAGTGAGAGGCAGTCTTATCAGGGCTTGGATGAACATGCAGTTGTGCAGAAAGGTAAACCAAAATTAAACAATCACAATCTATATAACCACAGAACCAGAGGGGATTGTCAGCCGGCATCTCTTAATCTCATTACTGAGGTCCCTTGTTTTTATCTTTACTTCTCACCTTTTGATTATAAGGCTACAGTTGTCAAAATTGCAGACATACATTTGCTTACATGGTTCCTAAAGACAGAAATCTATCATTTCTTCCTTTGCATTCTGTGACCAGACTCGCTCTGAAATTCTCACTCCAGAGTTTAAAATTCAGTGGGGTGAAAAACAGATTCATGAAATAAAATATCATATGAAAATAGCATGATTTAAACAGTTGAAATTATATGCATGTTGCTGTGAAAATAAGCTTGTTTCAACAAGACATATCTGTATACATTCGACATCAAGCTAATGACCTGGTACTCAATCCTCAATCCTCAATTTTTATTTTTTATTTTTTCAGTTTCTAAGAGAGGGGAAGGGCAAGTGAATTAATTAGTAGTGGTTCAGACTGTCTCTTGCCGTTAGGTTTGTTTGAGAAATCAAAATTAAACCATCATAATCTATATAACCACAGTGCCAGAGAGTGAAAGAAATCTTTAAGATTTCTTTGTTCTGCTGTTAATATGAAATGGTACCTGCTCACTAACAGAGACTTTAAAACAATATCTCTGTCTGACTCATCTTCAAACTCTTTACCTCATTTATTTATGAAATCCAGAGGATGTCAGTTGTATTCTGTACTGTAATTTCTGTCTTAGGACATGCCTACACCCCTCACGTTGCTCCTGAAGATTTAAGATAGTTGCGTACAACATATACCAAAATGATCCAGGATCAAAATATTTGAAAATCCTCTTCCCCACTTACCGTAACATAATCCCAACATTAATTCTCTGTATTGTGCATGGCACAGAAGTGAAGCCCAACCTTCTAAATATGGGCTGTTCTTTTCCAGTAGTCATTTCAGTTTAGGCTCTTTAGACTTGCAGCACTGCCAACACTGGTGTCTCAACTATTTTATTTCCACCTTGAAGTTTGGTAATGCTTTAACTTTTTGGATTACTTTCATAAAAGTAGGGGTCAGGAGTTTCTAAGAACTGTTTCTTTCAGCATGAATTACCTTGCTTACTTGACATGATTCTGCAGAGAAACGTGTTCTGTTCTTTTCCAGTTGATTTTTCCCCCTCTTTTTACTAAGAACACAAACTTCAGTGTTTCTATTTGTTTGACAATATAAAAAGCCACTTGGGAAAAAATAATGATGACTGTCATGTGATGCAATCAGCTAGGCAACACAAAGATGAATACACAACAGGAGGTTATTTTTCAAGTATATGAAGAAACCCTATTCTAAAAGGCAAGGCTGAATGCCTCAGAAAAGTCACGGTTTTCTTTGTCCTTTACAGATGGCCATCACAGCAGTGACCCTTGGAGCTCCTCCAGTGGAATGAATCAGCCTGGCTATGGAGGAATGCTGGGCAATTCTTCTCATATTCCACAGTCTAGCAGCTACTGTAGCCTGCATCCACATGAACGTTTGGTAAGCAAGGCTCTTGGGGATGAGGAGAGCGCTGCTGGTTTATGAGTTTCCTCTCTGTGTGTGTGCAAGGACTCTGCAAAGGAGCAAAAATAGTCCATGCCTATTATTCGTAGAGTTTTATTGTTTCTGTGATCAAAGGCGCAACAGAGGCGGATCACCTCTGTAAACCTTCTAGAGCTTCTTTGTCATTGTCCTTTTGTTTATTGTGTTTTGTTCTGTTTTCTTTATGGCAATGTCAGCTTCCTTCGGTTCATAAACACAGTATTTGAGTTGCAGGGCTTCAGCAATGGCAGTGCCGTCTGAAATTCTGGAGAATGCAGGGCAGAGTGAGAAGGATTTGAGATCACAGGGATTTTCATATCAGTTTTGACCCATTGTGACCTACTATAAGGAAAGGTTTCTGTTTTCTCTGTAGTTTGGGGAACAGCAAACAGGAATTTCCACATCCGTTGGGCTTTTTGTTTTAATCTCACACAGGAACCACTCATGTTCTGTTTTGCTAGACTGCCCAGTGAAAGCTGCTGGAGAGTAGATTGTCTTTCCTTAGTAAGGATTTTCCATTCTGCCCATGCTTTCTACTTACTCACCTGCGTGTGTTTCCTTGTCTTAGAGGAGACAGCCATATGACTCCAGGTTAAAAGCTGCCACAGGCAAAAGTCTACTTGCGTAGTAAAATCTGTCATTACGGAGAAAACAGTGTCTAGATCATGAGTTGGGTATGGGGTGCAGGTCACGTGAGACTTAGATTCATTGGCCATTAACATGCAATTAAAATGAGATGGCTGGGGAGCTCACGCAGGAGGCAGGAGTACTTGGAAGTGTGAGGACCTAAGTTCAAGCCCCAGCACTCGTGTAAAAAACTGGGCATGCCAGTATGTGCCTGTAACCTGGCACTGGGCAAGGAGGTGGAGAAGGAGGACAGACCGATTCCAACAGCTTGCTGGCTGGCCAGTGTAGTCAAAAAGGAGAGCCTTGGGGTTCAGTGAGAAACGCTGTCTTGAGGTAGTGAGGCAGAGAGTGCTAGAGAAAGACACCCAAAAATCCTGCTCTGGCCTCCGCATGTGTATGCAGTTACATACCCACATACTATGACACACACACACATACATACACTGATACATATACACAGATGCACTGATACCCACACATTCACACTGATAAACACACACACACACACACACACACACATACACTGACATACACACACACCTTCAAACCCCACAAATATGAAGGAAAACCTATGGTCCCTGGTTGTGACTTTATTTCTTCTTGCTATTTTTGCTCTCTTTTCCTCATTTTTACTTTATTTTTATTTATTATTTTCTCTGTCCTGATCAGTGAAATGCTTTCTGGGTTCCTATGTTCTGTCCTCTCCTTTGTTCAATCAATACATAGAAAGAAAAAAAAAAATCACTGCACAGAAAAAAAAAAAAAGCTTTATATCCTTCTCTGATGGCCAAAAGGTTCCAGATATAAAAAGTTCTGATATCCTTGAAAATGCATGTGTGGTTGGTCCTAGATCACCATGCACTTTGCTTTTCCCAAGAAGCAGGTGGTAAATATGGGAGTGGCCTATGTGTCAGCTCTCCTAAGTTCAAATGTATAAATCACAAAATGTTGCAAATTTTAGCACATTTTCACTAAATAGCAAATAACTGAGCTTCAGATTTCCTCTTCTCCCACCCCCTACTAGGAAGCATTCAAGTGAAAGCTTAGCGAAATATCAACTGTAATTAGCATATCTTTTGGTAACATTTTTACTTATCCATCATCATTTCCTACTTTTCCTAGGACTTATAATCAAAACTGGGGAAGTTATGACTGCAAATTAAAATTTGGAGTACTATATTAAATGTTGGAATTTCAGTCCTTTGAAGATTTGTCCACGTGTTATTTTCCTTTCCCCTAAAGTAATTTCTTCTCTTACCATATTTTAAAATTTTGCATTATGATATGATTTTACCCTACTAATGTTCACTGCATGGGGAGGGAACACTTAAATTATGTTCAGATGCACAAAAAGACATAATTTGAAGTCAGAAACCAAGCACATTTTAGAAAATGTCTTAATGAATCGAAACAGTTTTATTGTTCGGTGTGAAACATCATTTTAAAGCAGTCTCTCGGTGGGCCACATGGGAAGATGTGTTGCTAAAGCCATGTGTCCATCACAGAACTCAGGTTTCCATTCTCACGTGGCCGCTTAGCCAATTTCAGAGAGTAAGATTCTTGCTTTAAAGGGTAAATGAATAAGGTCTTTGGTTATGTTTCCTAATGAGTTTTCCCACTGAGAGTGAAACTATTGAATTATTACATCTAGTTATCATTGTAATTTCAGTATTTAGCCATATGACAATCTCTCACTGAAGTGACTTTGAAGATTCTGACACTGATTGGGAATAATTTGAATAGACAGCAGCAGTCAGCATCTTTTATCTTGAAAGTAGAGGTGGCTCCACACGGCTCCGGGCTGTATCATTTGCCTAACCCTGTGCTAAAAGGGGCCAGCTTATGAGGGGACGAGACATCCCTGGATTGTTTTGGACATAATGTGACCACTACCATCTTATCTCTAAAGGTAAAACATTTCGGAAACATCAGTAACTTCATTGTTTTACCCCGTGTGAGAATAGACTGAGTAATTAGGAAGTTTCAGTTCCGCGTATTTCAACTGCAACTGTCGAGTTACCAGTTCGTTTTAAGTCTTTAAATTCCCATTACAGTTTCAGTTTTTACCACCAGATCCCATAGTTCATCACTGCTTGCTGCATATACACATACAGAACCACCCCAATGAATGGAGTTTGTGGTAAAGCTTTGGAATGGGTCTTTGTATGAAATTTAAATTTGGACTGACTTGACAAAGATGTTTGGAAAAGGAGGATAGAGCCCCCACTTCCTTAATGTATTGCTTTAGTGGGGCCACAGTGCCCTGTTCTGAGGCCTCTGAAATCCTAGCACGAAGGAAGTTCTTTTGTTTTCTACTGCACATCATCAGTAACTTGCAAACTGGCTCTGAGGCTACCCTCAGGAACCATCAGACAACACTTAAGAGATACGGTTGTTGTAACAGCTAGGGTATAGATGCTCCTGGGGCCTGGTGGGTGGAGGCCAGATATGCCAATAACCAGATACACGGAAAAGCCCTATGGCAATGAAATATCTGTCACAAAAGGCCATGGGTGCCAAGACTGTGAAACACTACCTCGGCCTATAGCACGATTTCATTCTTAGCGTATATTACCAGTTCTTAGATTTTTGAATCTTCAAATTACCAACCTATATGTTAATAACAAACATCACCAATGTGAATGTTTGTAACACTTGCATAATCAACAGATGCAGAGTTGGGTATCAGAAGCTTAAAAAGAAAAAAAGTGAACAGCATAGGCATGGAAAGCCGTGGCCCTTGAGCTGACCACCTTTATAACAAGCTGGGTAGACGGTGGTAACTGGGGAAAGACATCAAGAAGACCTGTTAGAGTTGATTCTTAAATCTTCTAAAAAGAGACATTATTCGCAGTCACTAATGTTCTCTGTGCTGTATTTATTACCTTTCTGAGTAACATTAGTTTTCAAGATACTCCTCATTGAAAAGTAATCTAGTTATAAATCTCATTAATTTATTTCAACATCTAATTTTCCATGTGTCTATGAAAATAACTGATTTAGTATGGATTGAATTGGTTTCCCCATTAAACCCGAGAGATTGGTTTTTGTTTTTTGTTTTTGTTTTTGTTTTTCTTCATACTGTCTGCATTTAGCTTTAACCCTTGGTTTGTCATGTCCTAAATTTTACACCACTTTCCATAAACTTAGAAGAGTCCAAAAAAATCTCACGGATGTTTTTTTTCTCTGTTGCACTTTCTAATTATTATAATTAATTAACTATTTTGCATTATTGTATTTCTCTCTTTTGATTTCTGCCAAAACTCAGTAAGTAATACAATTTACATAAAAGTACAGTCACGACATCTTTCTGTCTTTGATTTTTCTTTCCATGTTATTCACACACACACACACCCAGCTGTCAAAATCTAACTAGCTATGCCCCAACTCTTCTACGTTTGGTTTTCCAAGTCCTACATTTTTATCTTGTCTTTATAATTTATACTGTAGAGTAGCCCCACTCTATTATTCTTTAGAGAACTTTGTATGGGCAACTTGGGAGATTCAAATCCCAAATGTAAATGAGTTTTAACTAGTGGCCCAGGAAGAATTTATGTCTACCTTTTCATTGACATCTTCTAAGTTTAACTCTCTTATACTACGCCAAGGTGATATTTTCAAAGATATTTATGTGTTGTTTGGCAGACCCAGCTCTGAAATGTAAATGCATGACCTGGGTTGTTTGGTAGTCATTCAGATAAGTCATACTTCAGTCTACTGTCCATTAATATGTACTGTCATTTTATGTGTACTACTTAGAGACTAACATGAGGAGGTATGAGCTCTAGTCCCTCCCCTTAAGAGAGTTCACAGTATTATGGTAATGGACTTGAACAACAGGCAGTGTAGTGTGACATTGAGTGTGAAATGGCAGGGCAGAATGCAGGTATAATTGAGTTGAGCTCATAGAACACTGGCAAGCAAAGAGAGGATCTTCCTCCCAAAGTCAGTTGGCTAGCACTCAGAAACCACTTTCCTTCCTTATTGGGGGGAGGGGAAGCTTGGTTTTAGTACTTCCCAGTGTCTGCAGTATCTATTAGTTCTATTTTAAAACTAATTTTAAAAGCATCTTTAGTCATGAGACAATAAAGATTCATTGCCTAGTCTCTACTTTAAATTAAATAATTAAATGCATCTTCAATGATGATATAATGAACATTTGTAGCTATTAATTTTATCACATGTGAAATTTTTATTATTACGCATCTTTCTTTAACATATCTGCAGCACCTCCAAATGCTTATGAAAACAAAAGTGAGAGTAATTTGCAACTACTGCAATTTTTTGTTTGGCTGGTTGGTTTTGGGTTTTTTTGTTTGTTTGTTTTGTTTGGAAAGAAATAGCTTGAGGTGTCCTTGTAAATCCATGTGTTCCTTTATTGATCTTCTCCCCTTGAGATGGGTACAGGCCAACTAATGTGCCTCATTCATTCATTTGAACAACTGGTATAGCAATTGTATTTGAAGCCATGCTTTTAAGCCCAGTGACCCTTTAAAGATGTTCTTCCTTCTTAGTCAGCTAAATAGCATATACAGTATACAAAGAAGGAAGTCAGGGCAAAAAAAGCATTGTCAAGCCTTCAGATCCCAAATCAATTCAACAAAGCCACTAATAAAAGCTTTTCCACCCTCATGCTTTAGAGAGATTTAGCTTTTAATTTTTTTTTTAAGTTTTTCATTTCCTATCTTGTTCTTGATGCTGAGATTCATTCAGCAATATGATCCAGCTAGAGAGAAAGAAGTTTCCTGTTACTATGCTGTGCAGTGGCTAGAGGCCAGGGTCCATGTTGCATAAACTGTGAAGATCTGTATGTTACATTCTAGGCAATTTTGTTCACTTACTTAGTAGGCCATGAAAAAAATAATTGAAAAAATTACGTGTGTTTCTGGTGTATTTGATGATTTTTTTTTTTAACCAATGATTTGTAGATTTGGGGATTTTGATCTCTTCTTGGTGTCCTGGGTTGCTGTGTTGTTCCTTGACATTTGATACAACGACAAATCCACTTTGGATCTCTGTGTATTTGATTGTTTATAAAAATGAAAGCTGTCAGATAAAACAGGATGATTGTGTGACTGTTTTTGAAATTATGAAAGCATAATTATGAAATTATGAGTTCTTAAAAAAGCATGAGAAGACTAAGTACACAGTGAGTGAATGTGGCCTCCTTCCTGCACCCTCTGCAGACCTACCCATCCCACTCCTCGGCAGACATCAGCTCCAGTCTTCCTCCGATGTCCACGTTCCATCGCAGTGGCTCAAACCATTACAGCACCTCTTCCTGCACACCTCCCGCCAACGGGACAGACAGCATCATGGGTAAGTGATGGCCCTGCCAGCCCCAATGCCAGGGCTCCATGGCAGGCTTTAATAAGGTGGGTAGGCAATAAATTTTTGCCACAACCCTGAGTGAACACATGAAGGTACTGAATAGCAATAATCACTGCTTTGCCCAGAGTCACTTTTTTAGTGACAAGAAACTGAAATTTGACTTTATTGTCCATTATGAGTCATTAAATAAGGGTTTAAGTAGACCCAGAATCTCTCACATCTCACACTCTCAAACAGTAGCCAAGCAAAGTTTTCTTGAGGCTATTCATGGAAAACCAGTGAACTAAGGGAAAGGATGACACTTAATAGCAGTAGTAATTCAGCACTTCTCAGAGATTGACCATCATGTTAAGTTCTTAACCATGCTATGTCTCTGTCTTTCAAAGCCTTGTCTACATGAAATTTTCAACTAAAAGTCGTGTTAATAGCTAGATGAACTCACCCTTCTGAGAATGTAGCATTATGGAGTTCATGTAGAGAAATAGTGCTTGTTCACACAGGAGAGATGTCTGGGTAACAGTGGGCCAGAAATTGTTTCCTGTGGGCTTCGTAATAAGTTTAGGCTTGGAAGATTGTTTCTGCCAAATGCATCATCCGCTCATGACCTCTGATGTCTGCTGTGGTCTGTTAGTGCAGATGGATCTCTGCCAATACTGTTTGTTTTCCTGAGGGAAGAGCTAGGCGGGGCATTTCGGGATGATGCTGGTTGGTCGGGAGGCAGCTGTGGATCAGCCTTCAAAAGCTGCTCATTCTGTTACATAGCACATCTAGATGCTCCAGGGTCTTCATAAAACCCAACCTTCCTAGTCACAGCCTACTCTGTTCTATTTTAAGCCGCACTTGACAGGTGCATTGGATATCTTTCTTGTTGCCATGACCAAATACCCGAGAAAAACAACCTAAGAGGGGAGAGTTTGGTTCGAGCTCTCAGTTTGAAGAGACACAGTCTAGCACGGCCTGGAACCTTGTCCTTTGAGGGTAGATCTTGCAGTGTAGATTATTACATCTCAGTGGACCGGAAAACAGAGAAGGGAACATAAACAGAGTCGGGTTGTCCCCATTTATCATGACCACAGTGGTATGTGTCTGCTGACCAAAACAGTACTGGCAACTAGGAACAAAGTGTTTAGATACATGAGCCCGTGGGGGACATTTCACATTCAAACTATAACAGGTTGGCCTTTGAGATCATTCCCAGAGGTTCACTGATGAAAAACGCAGGGGATGTTTTAGAGAAAACAACATGCTGCTGTTGACTGCTTTAGCTCTTTGTAATTTTTTTTTCTCTCATTTCTTTAAATGCTGGGAATTGTATAAATCACTTATGTAGGATAGTTTTTGCTGAAGGAGATGGTATTAAAGTGTTAAAAATACAATCTCTAGCTAACTAAATCCATGCTTGCTTATCCGGTAACTTATTTCACACTTACGATAGGCCACCTAGCAGCCCTCTCCTAGCACATCTCACAGACAAGCAAACTTAAGAATGAGTTTCCATTTCTGGAACTTTCCATAAGGGAACATTTATAAGTATGTTGCCCTAGTCTGACCTTTGTGAGCTATGGACAGAGGTCACATGGGAGAAGTTTTAGCAGCTACTAGCGAAGTCTGGGCAGATTTGAAAAACAAGAAGAAAGAAAGAAAAGTGCAGAACTGAAAGGCTGAAAGGGGCACATTTCACTTGAGTGTGGTTTGACAGACGGAAAGCCCCTTTTGCAGTCATGAGGTCGGTTATGAAGGATGGCCAGTCATTCATCCTCGTACGTGACAGATTTCCTGTCTACTTGTGGTTTGAGTCATTTTCTTTTTAAGGAAGATATGGATGTGGGACGGACCTCCGAGTTCAGGAGAACATACTCGGGCACTCTTTTTGAAACTACTCTGTGGACCTATTCTTCAGTCTTTATGTGAGTGAGGCCTGTGTCATGGGGTGAAAGACAGACAGCAGTTCAGTCTCTGTAAATCTTGGACGGCTTAGTTGCCCAGTACAGTGAGAATAAGGCTTGCTTGCTTTAGAGGGCCCTCTCACCATCAGCTCATGGACAATTGGCAGTCTCCTGATCGGGGTAGAGGGATTGTTGAGTCCTACAAACGAAAAGCCCAGCTGCATACTAAAATTGAACTTAGCCTTATGTGTGTAAGCCTCCCGGTCCTGGTAAATGTCCACATAATTGTAAAGGACTCCAATTTAAAAAGGAAAATATGAAACTTTCAGAGCCCAGACAGGATTTTTAGGAAACTTAACTATAATAAATTATCTTATAAGAGTTAATATTCTTGTCAAAAATTCATTAGAAAAATAATAAAAAAGTATCATAATTTTAAAATAGTCTTTTAGAAAATAAGTAGGTCTGGTAATTGAGCCTTACAGAGAAAAAATACCCTTATTAAATTTGCATAAATACATAAGTTACTTTAAGGGAGAAAGTTCTTGAATATTCTAGTATGCTCTGCCTTAAAATAATGTACTCTCCAATTCCTTGTATACAAATGCAGAGGAAAATTGAAGTCCGGTTAGAAGGCTTATTCTCATGGAGTTCTGGTACTCACATGTCTTCGTGTAACATTCTCTTCGGCTTTGGTTTGGTGTTTGGAAGGAGGCAGTGATGGCAGCGTGTCTGCAGAACATGAAGAGAAGCATTCCCTTCTGATGTCAGTGTGCTTCCCTAACAAACAGTGCGGGCTAATGGGATACAGCTGTAGACTCTTGAAAATATTTGGCCTATACTCACTCATTCCGAAATGCAGGAAATAAAGAAATACTACATTGCCTGTATCTGAAAGAACAAACAGGGCTAATTAAATAATTGGTAAATAAGGAACACATAGCCTGACACATGTTTGAGATTACACACATGATCCTGTAGGGGAAAAAAAAAATGTAAGAGCACTAATGTTGTAAGAATGGGTCCGAGCAGTAACACATGGACAGCCCAGTCTTCAAGTTTTCTTGGCACAAAGTTGCAAGGCACTGCATTCCCTCCAGAACATGGCATTGACGTCTGAGGAGGCTTTCGGGATTCAGGAGGCTGTCCTGTGTCTCAGTATTGTGTGATGATATTTTACCGTGGTTGTCAGCCATTATCCTAAACTAACTGTGGACCTTCACGGTGTCTGTGGTATAAGACATGAGCTCCAGAACATTAAGAGGCAGTCTCTCTGGGCCTGTACCTCATTTCTTGTCCCTTTGCTGCATTCCAAAGATGGAAAGGTTGGGGCTCAATTAGGTTGGATCGCCTAGGTTAGGGGGTCATTTGCCATTTCTCTTGCTGAAACTACTGACCTTATTGCCAGGGCTTTGGGGAAAAAAAAAACAAAAACAACTTATGAGATTTTTAATGACATAACCATTCATGGTATGGCGTATGGTCCATTCCTGTTCTTTTTAGCAAATACCAGCACATTCTGGAGATTACATTAGCCATTTCTGAATTGGAAGGGTCTCAGAGGCACCATGGGATAAATGGGGTTAATAGGGCACAGCATGGTAGCTCAGCTGGTTTAGTGCCTGGGGCAAGGTGAGAGCTGACCAGGGACCTTTAGGAAGTCACTTGCCTTCTGAGCACTTCTGTTTCATCCCTAAATACCCTTTCAGCACCAGGCAGCTGGCTTGTGTCAGAAGTAGGGTCCAGATCCCCTTGATCCAGATATGCACACAGAGGAAGTTCCTAGATGCCAGCTGCTGGGAACAAAGATGTCCATGGGACAGTGCACCGTGCGGCACTATCCTACCTCCTTCCTTCCTGAAAAGTTAGCCCTTTGCTGGTCAAGAGGGAGGGAACCTTCTGCTGTAGGACGGGCCAGGGAGGTTCCAAGTCTGAGACGCACTCAGCAATGTGCAGCCTCTATCGGGAGTCACCATCTGTGTACATTGACAGCTTTGCGCTTTGAGATTCGGGGCCACCTATCCTCCCTGTCCCTCACAGGGAATGGGGCATAAAACAGCATAATGTTTTATAATAACCACTGTTGTTTTATTGGTCTTTAAGTGGCCTGTCTTCTGAGTGCGGGAGGAAAAAAAAAATGGTGTTTCCCAAGTTTTGAAACCTCAAACCAAATAGTGTTGAAGGGACAGGCTACTAAGTTTGATTTAATATACCACATGTTAAAGATTATTCCGAAATATCTATCTGGTTCATGAATTAATCTGCCTTTGCGACTTTCACTCCTCTTGACATGTCTGTGTGACATGAAGCATGTTGGGATGTGGCTTTCTAGTAGAAACATTTCATCCTTTTTCCCTAGAGGGCTTGGTTTCATAGTCATTTTTTTATTATTATTAAACTAGTCACATAATATCCAGTCCTTGTTTTATGAGGATCATGAGCCTTCCGATGAATTTTGGGTGATGACCAGGCACAGACTGAAGAGTAGAGATACATTTTATCCAGCAGTGTCAGGCCCGTAGTTACAAAGACCACCAATGGAGAGCAATAAATGAGTCTGATTTAAGCCTTTCCACCAGTTCCTGCACACAGTCAGGAGGCCTACCTTCCCCCACGAATGTTTGGAACCCTCCCCACGTGGCGTTTGTATATCACGGCCCGTGTTGGAGGTTCTTCTGAGAGTCTTGGAGGAGTGTTGGCAATGTTCCACTTTACAGTCATCTTTGTGGAGAAACTCATGGCGCTGCTATGCTTCTCCTTAGCACTTTAATGACATGAGGGTCACTGAGCACAGCCCAGAGGAGCCTCATCTCAAAGCAGTCCTTCTCGGGGGAGCACGCCGGATTGCACTTCCTCTGCCTTTGATGTCCTCTGCTCTCTGTCTCAGGTTATGGGTGTGCAATAAAGGAGAAACATATTTTCCAGGTTCCCGTTCTCAGGGCTGGTCCCCCGGCACTGCTGGTCTTGGTATTTTGTTTGGGGCGTGTGCTGATGGGAATCGCCATTTCCCCAAAGCGGAGACAAACACAGGGTGGTCCACCACTGCGCACAGGATATGAAACCTTGGTGCGCTTCATCTAGCCAGCAGCAGCACCTGGGCGTGAGACCTCTGAGCCCCTGAGTGGCCAGCGGGATCAAACCCACCTACCAAGTTACAAAGCTTTTCATAATTGTTCATCTTCCACCCGTGTTTATGTTGTACTTCTACTTAGAAGCTGGGTTTTTATGTTTTGTCTTTTTGTCTGTTTGAGCAAAAGAAACTGATTAGAACCAAAGTAAAGTAAATTGGAAAACACATAAAGACAATGAATTTCATATTTATTTCTGTCACATGGACATTAGAGACTTCTAATAATATATATTGACAAAACCGAGGTACTAAAATAGTACTGAAGTCTTAATGTACTGAAGCTTGAAAGGTGGATTTGATATGTGTTTTGCTAAGCCTGACCTACTTTTTAGTACCAAAACCAAATATTATTCCATTTGAGAATTAAAGATGTATCTTCTTTCTAATTCTGTGTGTCCTTTTATATATTGGTTACACAAATAAAAAAAGACATCTTTAAGAGAGACCAATCTCATTTTGAAAAAGTGTCCCTTCCGTGTTTCCTGGAACAGAACAAAAGGCATGCCCAGTGAAACAGTAGACCGGCCCCAGTAAACTGCTTTGAAACTTAAGCCTTTGGGTTGAGCTGTCCAGCTCTTGTAAGGTAAAATGGCTTCAAGTTAAAAAATAGTCCGTTCTTATCAGTGGCTTGCATGAATAGCCTTTGTAGTTTTCTGAAACATTTTTATGACCAGATGAGGTAAGGAGTTGATTCTATTTTTGATTCAGCTTCCTGAGTCTTAATATCTCTTTGTATAAAGAAGACACTAATAGCTTAGTTTAAAAGACTCAGTGCTGTAAAACAAAAATCACACTGGGGCTGGAGTGTTGGCTCAGGGCTGAGCCCTTTTGTTGTTCTTGTGAAGACACAGATTCAATTCTCAAAACCTACATGGTGGCTCACAGCCATCTCTAACTCCAGTCCCAGAAGACCCAAAGCCTCCTTCTGACCTTCCTGGGCAGCAGGCACGAATGTGGCGCACATGAATTACACAGACAAAATGCTCATACACATAAAATAATAAAATAAATAAGTCTAAAATATTTTTAATCACACTAAGAGTATCCTCTCTTTAACAGTGTCATTTTATGTGATACATAATTTACTTTGTGGATGTCCTTAGAATATGTTTATTGGTCTTTCAAGTATTTCTGTTTCGTACCTTGAAAATAAATAGATGGAAGGATAGGGTTTTTTTTTTTAATTTATAATCTTCCTTTAAAATTGTTCAAAAGAAGAGTAAATCTTCTGAAAGCTACTGCTATAGCAACTTTTTTTTTTGATGAGTTCTTGTTATTTTTTTGTGGTTTTTTTTTTTACATTTTTATTTATTTATTACAATTTATTCATTTTGTATCCCAGGTGTAGCCCCCTCTCTTCTCCCCTCCCAATTCCACCCTCTCTCCCTGTTCTCCCCCTATACTCCTCTTCTAGTCCACTGATAGGGGAGGTCCTCCTCCCCTTCTCTCTGACCCTAGTATATCAGGTTTCATCAGGACTGGCTGCATTGTCCTCCTCTCTGGACTGGTAAGGGTGCTCCCCCCTCAGGGGGAGGTGATCAAAGAGCCATCCACTGAGTTCATATCAGAGACAGCCCCTGTTCCCCTTACTAGGGAACCCACTTGGAGACTGAGCTGCCATGGGCTACATCTGTGCAGGGTTTCTCTTGTTACCTTTTTGTTTAGGTTCTTGGTTAGAAAATGTGGTTTTTTGTTTGTTTGTTTTTCACCAGTGTTTCTCTGAGCATTCACTTCATGGAGATCTATATACAGTTCAGGCAGATATCACAATTTATTTTGACTGCAATCTCCATTTAAACATGTAATAATGAAAAGATAATATTGCTTAATAAAAAAAGATAATCACTTCCACAGATAATGTAATAATATGTATTAATGGGTTGTATTGTCTGTGTCTTTAAATCTTTACCAGTCATTTTAGAAACACTTAGTTATTTCTAAAGCTCTGTAATACAGAAGTCCCCATTTTCACACTACTAGTAATTTCAGCGGTTTTTACCTTAAATATTTTAATGACTTGATACCTTTCTAAGTTGTTTTTATTTGTCCAGTTCTATGATAACCAGACACATGCCCTGAGAATTTACCCACACCTTCAATCTAGAATATTCATACAACTTATCTACATCATACATTTGTAATAGGGGAAAAAAGAGGTGTTTTTTTTTTTTTTTTTGTTTCTTTGTTTTTTGTTTTTTGTTTTTTGTTTTTTTTCTCTGAAGAAGAAAAATGTGTATTTTGTCATTCAGGTGGCACCTTTCAGGAGCAAGCAACTGAGTCTGTGTGGGTTGTGTGGTAAAGCATGTGTAAGAGATCACTGAGCTGGCATACCCAGCATGCAAATGTATGAAAGTCACAATCATACTGTGGCTACACTAAGTAGAGGTCCAGAGCATGAAGGTAGGAACCAGAAAAGCTCTGGATTTGACCACTGGAGTCATGCTCATATACTACCTCATGTCTAGAAGAAGATGGTACAAGTTGTTTAGCTAAAAGTGTCTCCTGTTCAAAAAGAAGACTGGGGAATTTAAACGTCATTATAAGTGTGCAAAGAAACTTTGGTTGAATTCATCAGTTGACTTAATGTTTCCTACTAGAACACTAATAGCCTATCCTAAAGTCCTGTTTGCTTAGTGTTGAGCTACTAGTAAAGGTACCATTCCCAAGCCTAGTCAGTGTGTCAGTGAAAAGCTTTTATAACAACCCCCGTTTCACCACATGGTTCTAGTGGAAAAAATGGAGTTCAGCAAAGAAGTTGGTTGTATTACATACTGTAACATTTGCATTATTATTAATAGTACCTTTTGTTTTATATATGGAATGTACACTTAAAATAATAAAAATATTCTTTCTCTTCATTAGCAAGACAACTGTGTGACACTAAGATGAATGCCCCATTTTGCTGTCGATCAAATTTTTCTGTATTTGAAAATTGGTGTACATTATTCATGAAGATAATTCAGTGATGTGTAAAAAAACTACGTTGGACTTTGAGGACATTTAGGGTCCTGCAAGTGACTAACTTTCCTTAGTGATGATGAGCACCAAGTCCTGGCGTGGTGCCTGTCACCAGCAACTACTCCTCAGCAACTGGGAGGAAGTAATAGCAGGGGAAACACTTTGTCTTCAAATCAAGGTGTCAGGTTTATATTTTATCTGCAAAAAAAAAAAAAGTAACATGAATATATTTGACATCTACCTCAGCAAACAAATTAATGCTAATTAAAGATTAATGTGTTGTAATTAGCATTAAAAATGCAATTAAGTTGTGAGTAAATGGACCAGGAATAGAAAACGGTGAGATGTCTCACTGCCTGGTTTTCATATTCTGTCTTTTGTTTTTGCAGCAAACAGAGGAACTGGGGCAGCAGGCAGTTCCCAGACTGGAGACGCTCTGGGAAAAGCCCTGGCTTCGGTGAGGAAATATTGACTTTGGACCCCACAGGCACCGCCTGTAGCAGGGTGAACTTTAATCAGAAGTGGACATATGGAATTTTAGAAAATAAATGCAAATAGCTTTGATTAGGGGGGCTGGGGGGCAAGGATCACTGAGACTTTGAGGGAAAGCTCTCTTACCTCCTCTGGCTAGCCTAGTTCATCTGATTCCGCCCCTGTGCTTAGCACTTTCAGTGAGGGTCTGGAGATATTTCTGGGCCTTTTCGGCTCAGAGATGTGTGTGTGTGTGTGTGTGTGTGTGTGTGTGTGTGTGTGTATTATAAACATTCATTGGCTAGCTAAAATGGAGTCTTCAAGAATCAGTTTCAAGACAGTTTGGAAAAGTTACCTGGAAGAATATGACAACTCAAGTTCACTAGGGACCTGTCACTTCCTTGGCTCCTGAGGGACGTAATTTCTCTGCTTTGTCCACCCACTGCCAGTAAACTGGAGCTGAATAATCCCTGTGTACTGCCTAGTGACAAAACAGCATTCCTTATTCATTCAGGGAGAGCACTGTTCTTGCATTGTCTTCAAAGACTAACCCTGAGCCTGAGTGTTTACACTTGTAAGAGGGAATCTGTTCTCCTACAATGTGTGTCTTTGGTTGCTTTTTCCCTCCCATGGTGAACACAAATCAAGTTCAGCTAATGTCAGCCTTGAGTCCTAAGTGAAAGTACCTATTTAACCTGGGCTCTTTTGTGTCCTGCTCTCAAGTGCTCTAATTTACAGTAGACATAATACTATCTAGCTCCTTGTTTTATGGAGAAAGAAAGGAAAATTAGAAAGCAGTATCTCTGTGGCTTGTCCACAGTTAGTTCTGGGTGGGAAAAGAGGTGGCCTTGAAGCTGGCTGACCCCAGTTTTTGTCAGGCATCACCACAGTACTTCACTTGAAAAGAAATTTTTAATTTTTATTTTTTTTCACAATTTATTCATTATATATCCCAATTGAAGCTCCCTTCTGTCAACTCCCCCCAGTCTCCCCATCCCTCCCTCCTCCCCTTCCCCTAGTCTACTGAAAGGGGGAGTTCTCCACTATTGCCATCTGCCCATAGCTTGTTAAGTCATCAGGACTGCCCAGATCCTCTTCCTCCATGGCATGGCAAGACTGCATCGTCAATGCAAGTGAACAGTTAACTGAGTTCATGATAGAGTCAGCCCCTGATCCCCTCCCTCAGAGACCCACATGGAGACTGAGCTGCTTTTAATTGCTGCATTTTTTTTTTCATTTTAGAATGTAGATAGTGCAGTTAAATGCTGCATGCATTTTGTGACTTGTGGGTTTTAAATGAACTGCAGGGAGACTTTTGTTGTTTAAAATGTGTGTATTCAAAATAAATGAGAATTTCTTTTCCTCTCCACTGTTTGAAGATCTATTCTCCAGATCACACGAACAACAGCTTTTCATCTAACCCTTCGACTCCTGTCGGCTCCCCTCCTTCGCTCTCAGGTACCGTATTCTAAATTCCATCTTGAGGTCATAGCAGCTTACAGAGAACAACTCCTACACTCCCTTTGCCTACAGAGGTCGCAAAACAGCATGCCCATACACAAATAATATGGGATGCGTGACAGAAATTATAATCTGAGGGTACATTTGTATCCATTTAAAAAAATTACGAGAAAAAGCATTTCTTAAACTTTTCTTAGTTGTACAAATGTTCAAAAGCTGAACCATGTATTCCAACAAAATTTCTCAAAAAATGCCTAATGCAGTCATAAATATCTACCACTTAATTACCAAGTATAGGCATGTAAATGTTCATCCCTGAAGACATCTGAGCCTTCCCTAAATTGAAATATTTAGAGCAAAGTACAATTTTGTACATAAATTGTTATGCAATTGTGTGAGGTAAAGGGGATGTTTGTCTTTAAAATGTAATAAGTTACTACGGTATGTGGCTTCTAATCACATAATTACATACATGCAGTTACATAGGAAATCATTTCTCTTTTCCAAGGTATACTGGATCTTGCCTTGTCTTCAACCTTGCCTTGTCTGTGTTTTAGATCATTGAAAAGAAGGCAAGGTGTCTTACATACAAAGCTGTCCGTGTATTCCCGGCCTTACTGGAATTTACAGTAGATTTGCTTTATCTAAATCCTATACCAATGCTTGGGTGCAGCCCTCACATGAGTCCCTGTAAAGAGTCTACGAGGCAACGACTGCAGCGTAGACAGAATTTCGGCTTCTGTGCTATAGGGAGTTAGCAGAATAGGGTAATGACAGGATCAACTGGATCCTGAAGCGAGTAAATTCTGGGTTACCAAATCGAAACTGGGGAGAAGCAGAATGGTTTTGAGATGGTAACAGAACACCAGCGCCGCAGCTACCACCCTCCCCCACCCCACCACCCGGTCCGTCCATGGCACAAACGGAAAGGAAAGCTCAGTGTTCTCTTGTTCTGGCTTGGCACCGGATTCTTAGGCTCTGAAAAGAAATTGTCTCAAATATCAGTCTCCGGAACCAGAGGAGGATTGAGTACAAAGGTCTTGAGACAACAGGAGAGGAATGCAGAGGCAGGTGGAATGCCACATTGACCACTTCAAACAAAGCAGCTAGTTCGTGCTCTTGAGTGCGAGAGCAGCCAATGGCAAATGTCCTGGTTTTGCGCATGCGTGTACCAAAGCGAGAGAAGGCTGAGTGAGTTGCCAAGGCTGTGCCAGTAACAATAGGAGAGATGGGTGCTCAGGAGCCTGGTGCTCACGTCCTGCTGCCGCCCTGTATATGAGGACAGGGGCAGGAAGCACAGGCCTTCAGTGCGGCCTCGGGCTCAGCAACCTGCTGTAGGTAGAAGGGGTCTGAAGCCAGCCCAGTGAAGCCACTCTTTGGGGTCCTCATAATGGATTTTGGAAGACCACATGTTAGGAAGAAAGAACTTTTATGAAGACATAAATAAGGGGACAGATTGCTATTTTCACACTAACGGCTCTGTCCAAATTCTGTCAAGAAAAGTAATTGAACAAAATATCCTATTTTTATTTAGCATAAAAATACACAGGCATACCCAGAAAAGACAGGAAGAATAGATTTTAAATGTGCTGGCAGCACCGGGGCTGGGGATCTTGAGAGATCACAGTTTTTTTTGTGGGCTTTTTTTTTTTTTAATTTTCTGTTTTGAATTATGGACTTTATAAGTCTTCAAAGTGGATGTGAACTTTACAATTGGTTTCAATTTAAAAGTGATTTTTATTTTGTAAGTTGGATATAGGGAATATATATTCTGAAAGGCTTGTTAGAAAAAACTACTTAGCTCTTACTGTGAGGGAGTTTTACATCTTCTGCTTTGGTAAAGTGCTGTGAACTAACCTAATTTCCTCAGAGGTCTCTGAGGGGCCAAGTGAGAGTACGTGCAGAGCGTGCGCTCAGCACTGAGTTCGAGCCCCAGCACTAAAGTAAGTAGTAAGTAAATCAATGAGTAGTTTTCAAAGGTTTATGTCACCCTTTACAAGGGTGAAGTTTTTGTTTTGTTTTGTTTTTGCATCAAGGGAATTTTGGTTGAACACAGTCTGGCCTCCAGTGGCCTAGTCACCCCCTCCTCCTCAGTACCCGTGAAAGCACCGTGACCTTCCGATCTCCAGTGACAGAGAAGTTCTGCTAGCTAAAATTTAGACCCCATAAAATATTCCTTTTTACAGAGCAGCCAGAGGACACTGTGAGCCCATGAAAAGACTACATGTTTTACATTTGAAAGGTTCCCCCCTCCCGACCCCCAGATTTTCATCTGGGAAGATTAAGTGTATTTATCATATTGACTAATGAAAATCAGCACTGCTCCTTTTTTTAAGTATCGGTGGGTTTTAAGTGTGCACAGATCTGATTGTATTTCTCGTTTCAATATCAGCAGGCACAGCTGTTTGGTCTAGAAACGGAGGACAGGCTTCATCATCTCCTAATTATGAAGGACCCTTGCACTCTTTGGTATGTCGCATCTCCGATCTCACCACTCCCCAATCAGGTTTCCCCCCTTTTTTTGTCACTCTGATAGTCTTATTTTCACTAATCATTACTTAGTGTTGACCTTAGGAACACCAGCTCGTCGGAGCCAGAGTCAATAGGCTATGCTCATCTCTGTTTGGAGATGGTGACCTACATGCATCTAGCGTGGGAGCCCGGGCCTTTACAGTCCTAGGGCCTGATGAGAGATAAGGAGCCATCCTGGAAGCTGAGTAGAGTGCCCTGTTCCCTGCATCTTTGGGAGAAGCCTGGAGCAATGAACACCTAAGTGTGAGGGCTAGGATTCTTGACAATGCTATCTCCCTCCATCCTGCCTGCAAAATAATAGTAGGCCATTTCCTCCTAACCTCAAGCAAGAGGCCTACCTCGGTTGATGTCCTCATCTGGTGTGGTTCTTGTAGGGATCCAGCAATTTTACTTGTAAAGAAGTGAGTGTTCTTCTAGGGGAAGTAGTTGAACGTTTCCATAGGCTCAGTGCATATTATAAACACTCACAGGATGATTCAAAGTCTGGCACTTTTATCTTGCTCAGCTTAGGGTAGGTGGAGCTAGAATTATGCAAGAAACAGCCCCACACCATGCAGGTTTGCTGTGCACATGAGTCTAGTGGTAGGGAGCCCATTTGTCCCTCAGGATTGAATTATCTGCTTTCCCTTCATATTTTGAGATGAAACACTGAAGCAGTCATGAGTTTCCCTATCTCTACCCATATGAACCTGTCTGATTTAGGGACTATTGTCTTCCTTGTCAACTTACCTTTTAAAGAAAAACCTGTAGATGAGAATATATAGAATCTAGTTCTCTTCCTTCCTCATGCTCTTCCTTTCCTTTTAACCACGAAAGCCAACTGCACAGAGAGAAAACATACCCACTGCCCAGCTCTTTCATCTACAGACTACACCCAGATAGCTCAGTTGTTTTTAATACTTAACCTCCTCTACAGGCTATTCTTCATAGCCCAGTCTTCAAAACCAGGCTTTATTCAACTGTACAGCTGCAGGGGTTGAGGCATAGCTGTGAGCTACAGTTTTGGTTCCTTGTACATTCTGAGCACTCCCAGGGATTCATAAGTAGAGATCTCGGGAACTCTTAGCCAGGAAGCATGCCAGGAATATGATTCTTTTTTCATCCTTACATTGACCCAACTATCTACTATCATGCTGTCTTTTATAGATTGAAAACTGTAGACTCAGAGAAAGTTAGTAACGTTCCCTGGGTCAAATAAGTAGCAGAGCTGGTAGGCTTAGGGAGGTCATATAACTCCCAAGTCCACCAAATCAAAATGCTCTGTACCATAGACTAACTCTGTTAGACACACATTCTTGCTGTCAGTATAGAATAATTAGGAATTGCTTTTCTCCTGCAGTAGAGCTGGTACATCTGTTTGCACAATGCATTAGAAACCAAAGTAGACCATAATGCGTTCTAGTACAAAATAGCCCTAGATTTAAGTTGGAAGGAAGAAGGAAGGAAGGAAGGAAGGAAGGAAGGAAGGAAGGAAGGAAGGAAGGAAGGAAGGAAAGGGTGAACAAACACCTGGGTTCCAATCCTGACTACTACTCCTACTTGACAATACAACGCAGAGTAATTAATTCACTTAATTTTTGAGCCTTATTTTCATGTCTCTGTGGAAGGAGCATCCCTGACCTGTCTGTGAATATATGTCAAATGTGCACTGATGAGATGGTGTGTTTTAATGTGTACCCTGGCAAGCAATACTTGATGTTTATCAATCACAGTGAAAAATGAAGACATAACTGTGTTCTTTTTCTTACTGTTAGCCATGGTGTAGGCCTTATCTAGTTGAAGAAAACTAGGATCTAAGGTCGAAAATGGGGGGGAAAAAGATTGGCTTTTAATTGCACAAGGTAATGAGTTCGCTGCTGTCATATGGACTTTGAAATCAACTGTAGGTCCTGGGTAGGTGATCAAGCTAAATCTTTGTTATTCTTTAGTTTGGCGATTTCATGCCACTTTGGATGACAGAATTTTTAAGATATTTTTGATGTAATAATTTCTGAGCTTCTCCCTTACATACACACATGCAAGTTGATTTGCTGACAGATTGAAAAGTAGGGGAGAGGGTAAGCGGGTAAAGTTGTCTAAACCTTTACCTCTGACTTGAAGAAAATTTAATTCAAAGGGCAAAAACAGATCATCTTTCTGCTACTAATGTTTTACTCTTCAGTCAGTGCTTGCCAAAGTTCCACAAATTCAATGCATGTTTTCTTCTCTAATATAGATCTAAACTCTCTTTCAAGCTAATGTAGTTCAGTGTAGCATGTGCACATAATAATGTCCTCAAAGAACTATTGAATTTACTTTGTTCCTGAAAAATAACACTGTAACTAACATTAACATTTTCCACCAGTTTTCTAGGAAGGACATTATTTATTTTTATTATTGTTCTAAGGAAATAAACTTTATTGGAAACATATATCCCCCAACCCAAAGTGTGGTCTGCAGCAGTTCCGCATGCTGCTTGTGGAACCTGTGCGTGCATTTCAAACTAAATCAGCTTTCGCTTCATTGATAAACCAACAGCAAAGCAGAATTGAAGACCGTTTAGAAAGGCTGGACGATGCAATTCATGTTCTCCGGAATCACGCAGTGGGCCCATCCACAGCTGTGCCTGGTGGCCACGGGGACATGCATGGAATCATCGGACCCTCTCACAATGGAGCAATGGGTGGTCTGGGCTCAGGGTATGGAACTGGCCTTCTTTCAGCCAACAGACATTCACTCATGGTAAGTGATGATTCTGCTTATATGGAATTAGAATTGCAAGGGTAAATACTACTGCTACTATTTTTTTTAAAAAAAAAAAACTGGCTTTATAGAGATAGAATTCACTATATAAATAATTCACATATTGATAATATGTTTTAGGGTGTTCATAGTATTGTACAACCATCACAAGGTTCTAATTCTGGGCATTTTTTCCTCTTGTTAAAAAACAAAAAAGCCACACAACCATCAGTCATTCCCGACCTTCGTCACATTCCCTCAACTCTTGTCAATCACTAACCTACTTCCTCTCACTATAGATTCTGGACATTTCATTGACATGGAATTAAACTATTGGCCTTTTGGGTTAGCTTCTTTTCCTTTATCTTTTTTAAGGTTCATGTTTTACCATCTAACTAAAGTTTTATTTGCTTTTGTTGCCTTTATACGTAGCACATTACAGTCCCCGCTTACTGGGTGACAGATCCTAGACCTGCTTTCTTTCACTCTTTGACAGTTGCAAACAAACAGACAAAAAACACTCTTACGAGCAGTCATGCACAAGATTTTGAATGGACATGTGTTTTGCTTTGTTTTTTATTCCACATAAGTATTAGTAAGTTTCTGGATTACTGCTCCTCTTCTGAGTTCTTCATCTTTATAACTTTGATCAAAGCACACAAACTCTAAGTTCATGTTACATCCGTGATTGTCCAAATATGAGGATGGTTCAGTTTGGTTTCTCCTTAAGAAACCAAAAGGATGCCTCTTAGTCTCAGGTTCTGGGAGTAGAAATCACTTGTGTATTCGTCTTTTGGTGGCAGTCACAGAATGTTTATAAGGAAATATTAAGTGATAACAATTACCTGATAAATGGTATAGATTTCCCTTTATTGTTGATTTGGGTGTAATTCTGCTCCTTGCGTGTGCCTGATGGTTTGTAAACGTCCTAACGCCCTGCTTGACCCTTTGAGGGCTTACAGGTTGTTCAGGCCAAGTCTATTTTTCCCTTCTCACTGCAGCTTCTCTTACTTGGAGATGCTTCCAGAAGGAAATGTAAAATAACTGTGAGTCCTTGCACAGCTCTTCGAGTTCTTGTTCAACAGTATTCTTTTTTTTTTTTTTTTTTTTTTTTTTTTTTTTTTTTTGGTCCTTCTTCTGTTTCTCTTAATTGAAGGACTAAGGTGAAGAGTGCCATCCTGCACAGTATAGTAATGAAACCTGCAACCAATTAGAAACCAAAAATGTAGGTTTATAAATAGAAGCAATAAACTCACTTCTAAAATGTGGGAAGATATTTTTGAATGCCAATGTTAAGTTTTTTTCTTACTTTTTTCTTTATCTTGACCTCTACCCTAAAAATCCATCATTGAGTAAAAATTGTTTGTGTGTTCATTGGCGATTGCTAAAGAGTTTACAAAGAAAAGTCTAGATTTTAATTTAGCCTAGCCTTGGGTAATGTGTTAAACACTTGGGAAGCATTTAATATGAGATTTTCATTTGTACAGCTCTTTCTTTTTTTCAACTACAGTGTTTAAACAACACTGCTTTTAATTAAGAAATCTGGCTTTATTAAAATCCAGATCTGTGCCTTATAACCAGTTATGTATATCTGCTCTCAATCAAGAGAAAAATAGTCTAATTTCTGTAACTGCATTCACTTTGCATATGTTAGCCGGATGCGGCATGCACCCAAGACATTGATGTAGAAACTGTCTTTTCCATAAATATGTAGTTTGTTCTTAAATACCAGATGGAGGCTAAGTGGTTCTTTAATATAGTAAACTGTACATAAATGCTATTTGGAGTTATTTGACCTTTGAGTTGCCTCTTCTTTGAGTCTGATTCGGAGATGGGACAGGAGGGGGAGGAAAGTCAAAAAACACTAGACTTATTTTTGGAGAGGGGAAGTTGAACTGACCCCCAATGGAAAGAAAAGAGAGAATAGAATAGAACAAACTTCAAAAGGCAAATAATTGGCCAGTATTACACAGACACCTCCTGGGTGTGGTTGCCGGAATAGCGTATAGAAGAAATAAAGTTGCCGGCTTACTGATTTAAAAGGAAAGTTCCCCCTTACTCCTACCAGGCACTCTGGAGCCTGCAGACCATGGCCTATCTCCAGAGATGTGTATGTCGACAGCGCATGCCCTTTGAGTCCAATGGAGGGCTTGTCACCCTCCTCACTTCCTAGAAACTATGCAGCATGGCCCTAAACACCTAAATTCCTCATGTGTGTGAAATGTGGCATATCTTTTCTCAGTGCAAACCCATGTGAATTTTAAAACAAAAACCTAAGAACAAAGGAAATAGTTGGTGAATTTAGTCAGTCTGAAGTTAGTCTTTGACCATTTGACACATTCCACAATAAAAACGCTTGAGAGGAAGCAAAGCAGAAGAAAAGAAAAATCCCCCTTTCCTCCCCAACAACAACAACAAAATATTCAAGGAGGATACTGGTAATGTTTTCCACATTTGTATTTTAATACATGAAACAGGCTTTCAAACCTTAGCCAGCTGCAGGAAATAAAGTAGCAGTGGGAGGTATGTACAGGAAACAGGGCAGAATGGACTGGAAAGAGGCTGGCTCCCAGCTACACACCTTCCTTTGTTGTTCTCGAGTGGAAGTGAGGTGCAGAAACTTGAGACTCATCCCAAGGCTGGTTTTGTTTTGAGCAAATCTCCTTTCTTACCCTGCCTCATGATTCCTTCTGATTAAAGAACAGACAGCTTCAAATGGTCTTGACCTCCGCACTCCTCTTCCTTCCTTCCTTGCCTCCTAAAAATCAAAACAAAATGTCTTGATAACTTGGAAGATGATGTAAGCCTCTCTCTCCCTAGCGGCTTGACTCTGTGGTGGGGAAGACTGGTTGTGCCTCAGCCATTGTGTTATCTCATTTAATTGCTCACATATTGTACTTAGCTTTCTTTTTTTTTTTTAAGATTTATTTATTTATTTTATGTAAAAGAGTGCTCTATTTGCATGCGCACCTACGTGCCAGAAGAGGCCATCAGATCACATTACAGCTTTTGATTGATAAAATGTCTTCCTCGGTCTTTGGTAATTTACCAATGTTCAACACAGTGGAAGGGACTTTTTAGCTCCACTACAGCATGGAATTACACCACTGAAGTGAGTGGCAGCTGTGTGGGGCTTTCTAGATAACATTATTCGGCTGTGCTTTTCTCAAGAACTTTGAAGGAACTTCCACTGTCTGTAAGAATAGGCTCAACTCTGTAGCTCATCAGTCAAGAGCCTTGATTATTCACCTTATATTTAGCCAGTATATTTAGCCATTCCATAATGCAAAGACTCTCCAGCCAGACCAGCATGTGCACATTACCAGAACTGGCCCCAGTAGGTACTTTGTTTGCATATGTCCTGGGTTCATCCGCCCTGTCCATGTCTCTCTCTCTCTCTTCACCCATTATCAAGGTTCTGTCCTTGAGTGTGCCCCTGGTTACCTGTAGATAGACTCAGCAATGCTCTATCTATTCCCAGGGTGTAGTTGCTGCGGTTTCAGTTCCTTTTTAAGTAAATTCTGCTTGCTCATTTCAAGAACATTTAGCTGTGGTAACTGGTGTCAGTTATGGTCTGTAGTCTCGAGGGGGCTCACAAACTAGTTGGAAAAAAAAAAAAAACCCGACTGTCTTTAAACAGATTGCTTTCCGGTCTACAAGCCCCTATAAGAAAGCAGGGACTCTTACCTAGAAGGGGCAGACTTTGTGATCTGGTGATCAGCTGCTGTAGGAGAAATGCCCCGGGTGCTGCTGTGTATGAAGCCCAGCACTTTGCCCATGCCAGGCAGGTGCACTGCCACCAAGCTACAGCCCTGCCTTCAGCCCCCCCCTCCTTTTTTCTTTCTTTTCTTTTCTTTTTAACATTTGAAGTAGGGTTTCCTTATTGTACTCAGGTTTTCCTTGAGTTTACTCTATAGCTCAAGATGTCTTTCCACTCTCAAATCGTCCTGTTCCAGCCTCCCCATTAACAAGGCTGACAAGGTTAGACCATAGGACCTAATAGTAGCAGTCTCCTAAGAGCTGTGGCTGATGGCACCTCTTGAGACTTGTCTCCTATGCCTATCCTACCTGGCATCCCACAGGCCTCCACATTGGACCCCTCCCCACAGGTTGGATTGAGGAACACAGTGTAGAAACCACTGGTGCAAAGAAATCTTAGGTCTGTTTCCTTCTTTCCGGTGTTTATTTTTGATTAAATATATATATATATATATTTTATTCAATGAACTCATGTCAAGGGAGCAGTAATCTTTCCTTAGTTGACATGGAGCATGTAGGAACTTAGAGGACACAAGACTTCCTAGATAAATAATGTACTTCCACTTGCATAGTTGAGCTTGGATCATTGAACTTTAGATTCTGAAAGTGGCTCAAAAGTCAGCCCATTGCCATTGTTTTGCTACTGAAGTCTGAGACCTAGAAAGGGGAAGTAATTCAACCATCCTTGCTGCACTAGTTAGTGGTTGAGCTAGGATTAAAAACAGACAGACAAGCCAGCAACGGCACCAACATTTAAACAAAAATACACTGGTGTGAGACCCAGTGTATGTTAGACCTTGTATGTGCTTGGCAAGTATTCTACCACTGAGCTATCGGATATAGGTGGTCCTAGAATCCTTTCTACACATCCTGTACAGCACACCGTACCCCCAGGCTTTCAAAATTATGAATGGTATTAAACCACTCTATTGCTCGTGCTTAGGTAATGAATTCGATCACACTCTTCAGTTATCCCTGGAGTGTCTAGAGGGAGCAGCTCTTTATCTCTGTCCGTCATACTGAGCTGCAACATAGAGCATACGCATTGGCCACTCTCACTCTCCTGCCTGGATAGCATTTCCTGGCTGTCCATCATGGCGGACACAGACATTCGCACTTTTGCCTGACAAATGGTGAGCGGAGGCTTCAGCACCTTCAGTCTCTGCCCATTGTGACTCCATAAAGTTCTACGTGTGCTTAGGCACATGCCTCATGTGTGTGCAGTCATTACTATAGGGAGTTGAAGATCATCTCTATCCTAAACCCCTTTATAAATTACTTGCCAAAATGTCGACTAGCCTTTTTCCCCTCCATAAGGCCTGTTTCTATCAACGGGTTGTAAATTTTACCTCTGCCCAGCCCAGTTCTGCCTCTCTATACAATGATTTTTCTGTCCACTAGAATTGCTCCCATGTCCAACCCAATACACACAAGAGAGACTTTTAGTGTTTGTAGAGTCTATTTAGGGTTTTTTGTTGTTGTTGTTGTTCTTAAAAATCAGCATCTATAGCTTTAAATATTAGCCTAAAACTGAAACCCTGGACCCCTCTCAACAGCCCCACTAGTTTACAGTGCTGACATATACTGACCCCCTAGTGAACCCATAAGCGAGCGTCTATGCCAACTCTGCCCTGGTGTACTTAGTGTTTGAATGGCGTATTTCACCCTTCCATTCGTCTCCCGTCTGTAGGTGTACCGTATGTGCTCAGTTATATCCTCTGCCAGCTCTACAGTTGGCAAATGTGATGGGTCCCTTAAAGTCCACATCAAAGCCACTAATAAAAATGTTGGCCAGGGAAGGTCATAGACCGAAAAGCCCTAAGGCTCAAGAGAGCGTTCATTCTCCCACACTCGTCCCTGTTCCTGGATTTTTTCTGTCACAGCTAGCTCTGTCCCCTAATTCTGTTCATGGAGCTGCTGCTGTTGTGCGGGTGCAGACATGCAAAGGCCCCTGTGAGTGAGGAAATGGGGTTTGTCTAGAGGAACTTGTTGTTGGTTCCGGAGGTCACTGCTGTCCTGCAGAGCACATGCTATGGCGCCCACGAAGCATCGTCCTTATCTTTAAAATCGGGATAGTGGCCCGCCTCCCACCTTTCCCTGTCTCTTCTAACCTCCTGGATTATCAAATATCCCTGAGCAGATTAGTAACCTCAACCGAAAGATTCAATATTATTCAATATTCTGGTCATTCTTCAAAAGAAAGTTTTATTGACATAAAAAGAAAAGAAAGGGAACTTTAAGAAATTCAAGCAGAAATTATTTGTTCAAGAGCTGCTTCAGAACCCTTCAGCTTAGACCACGGTTGTGTTCTGCATCAGTTCAGCAAGACTCAGACTCGCTGTGCAGCCAGTCCGTGGGGCCATTCCACCTCAAGAGCAGTGAGTGGCTAGAACTCCAGCCCTGTACACACACACCCTGGGTTTCATTGGTCCGTTCTCTTCGATCTCTCATAGCTTCTTTATTCAGATCCAGGCCTGATGACATGGAAACTGTCAGTCTCTCTGCTTAGACTCATAACCCCAATCCCCTGCTGTCTGTGCTCCTGGAACAAGCAAATCCAATGCACATATTTAACATCCTGTAGCCATGTGCTGTGAGCAAATAAATTTTTAAAACCTTACCTTCTTCCCCCATTTTCCTATGTGAAAATGAAATACGCATTTAAAACAAACCGACTAGCTTTAGCCTGCTCTTGGTGGTGGTTGTTTTCTTCTTAAATAACGGAGGGAAAGTCAAGCAAATGTTTTCAGCGGCCTTAGTCATCTTTTATGTTGTTATTAACTGTCAAATGTGAGAACAATGTTAAACCGGCATGTGAACAATCCTCAAATTGTTTAAAAAAAAAAAAAAAAAGGATTGCCTCTATGTTCTCAGAGCAGATTCTTCTAGAAAGAAAAGCATGCATTGTGTACACGTGAAAACCCACTCCTTCACCCACTCCTTGTATCTTAGCTTGCCTTAGACATAGTAGTGGGACTTAGAGGTACGAGAGTGGTAGGATTTCATGGGAGCCTATCCTGGCCTACCCACAGTACAACAAGTATATGCCTCACTTTAGGACAAAGTAGAATTACAGAGTGACCCAAGACATGCTGAGACTAGGACAAGATTAAACTTAGGCAAGAGTCTGTAAAAATTTTAGCAGTTGCAGAGAGGTATGCTAGAGAAGCCAGAGCATAAACATGGTTTCAAAAGAACTAAAAAGAAAACAGAACAAAGTGCTTATATGCTCAAATAGCAGTAAGGAAATTACCTGATGATGGTCTGGCCTTTCAGCTGGTAGCCCAGGCTGCTCCAAGCCCCTCCCTCACAGGGCAGCAGCTCCAGCAATTGGTTTGAGCATTGCACATGAGAGTCCACAGGAAGAGTAAGTTTTCATGTATATTTTTTTACATCCAAATTAAATTAACTCATGGAATTTTCCACCCTTGGGAATTAAAGTAGCAGTTCATGAAGTAATTCGGTTATGTCATTCATACCAAAACAGAAAATACTGGTGTAGCTTGGCAGTGTTTAAAAGCCAAAATGAGGCCTTAGCCATTTTATATTTCTTCAAATTCCATGGCCCTTGTGTTAGTTTAACTTTTATTGTGGCTGTAAATTTTGCAAATCAAAAGTATCCTAGCTGCTTAGAAAACATGTGTTTAAAACAAAACAAAAAACAAAACAAAACAAAAAACAGAAAAAAAAATGGTTCACAGCAGGAGGAGGGTTTAGGAAAACATCAGCTTTGGGGCTAAAAACTGAAAGGTGGGACTCTACATTTTCTGTCAGACCTAATTGGTTGACATTCACAGTTGTGCTTAATTATAGCTTCCCCTCTCTCCATAAATCATCCAAGAACTGGAAAGCTGAGTTTAGCCAAAAGATCTGTCCGATATTAGTAAGGGGAAGCATTGTTGTACAATAGCCACACGCCCTTGAAAGCAGCTAATTGGATGTATTGTGAAAAGCCACAGAACTGAGTTTGCACATTTTCGTTTCACATGCGCCTTCTCTCCAGCCTCTGCACACGAACAGCTCTGGTGTGGAGCTGCAAGTGTGTGAAAGTTATTGGAGAATGGTAGTCTCTGGGTAATGTTTCTGTACGCTGCCCAATTTTCCCCCGTACACTAGATGGGAAACAGCTGGGTTTTGTTTTAAACGTTGTTTTGAGAAAAGTCTGAATCTTGAGATACAGGGCTGAGGTCACTGGTAAGGCAGGTGCTCACCAGCAAGTGAGAAAACCGCCAGGGGTGGGCTGGCTCAGGAATCTGCTGCGGGGACTTCCTCCTAGAGGAAAAAGTGTTGAAGCTTGCTCCCCTGTTTAGGACACCAACTGGTGTAAGTAAGTAATCGCATTAGCAGTACCACCATTAGAGACAGAGTATCTCTGAACACAGTTAGCCCTTGAGTGAATAATTAGCTCAGTATGATGGAATCCAACATGGTCATTTCCTCCACAGGACGACAGCTCCAAGGCTCTGAGGTTCTACAGCTCCTCAGAGGTTTTAAGTGAGTGAAATAACCACTGCTGTAAATAAGTCAAAGCCCAACAGCCTGGGTCTGGGGTGGGTTTGCTTTTTGTTTGTTTGTTTGTCTTTGGTTTTTTGGTTTTGTTGTGTTTTCTTTTGTTTTAAGGCTATATAGGGAAAGGAGAGAAATGAAGACCACTTGGCAAAATACACACTGAAGAAAAACAAAAGAAGAAACATCAGGAACCACTAGAGATCAGGGCAGGGCAGGCACCCACTACTCCTAGGACGGAGGGAAATCAGCTTCCTCTTCTCTGGGAGCAGACAGTTATTAGCATCTGTTTATTCAGTCGGAAATTTAGATTAACATTGTAAACTTTTTTTTTTTTTTTAAGAACTAGGAGAAAATCTGTTTGGGAAGTTGGCTCCATATATCAAATCTGCCTTGCCAAAAAAAACTTCCTTTCTCAGAACACATGTACTAGAGTTGAGCAATGTTATGATTCTCTGAGAAGCTCGGGATTACCAAAAAGTTTGTCCCCATTAACTGGGACAGAAGGGGGCAGAGAGATGGAAAGGCCTTTGCTGTTGACGGGTTCTACTGTAGACTTCCCACATCAAATTAGTCCTTATGTCTGTTGCTGCTCCACTTTTCCATAATGACTCAAAAGGGACCATTTTGCCCCTACTCTTCACTTTCTCTCCTCTCCATCCCAAACCTTTGCCATGGTCAGACATACACAGATAGACTTTCTACAAACTGCTCTTTGCAGATCACCCTCCGGGAAATACTGAACAGGGTGCTTAGTGCTTTGTCATCCTGGTCCCGAAAAAGGGAAGAATTATTTAAAAAAAAAATGGATATTGGCATTTTTTTTTCCTTGATTTAATGCTACTCTTAATGTCATTTTCTTTTATTAAATCCTTTCTTTTGCTTTTGATCTTATTTATAGCAGCCACTGGTCATATGGAAACCATTACTGTAGAGCTGGGAGATGAAAGCCTTCATTGCAGCTAAGTAAGAGTGAATCATTTGAGCCAGTAATACACACATACAGTAAGGTGCCATGTGTGTCCAGAATGCCCTGTGTGTTCGCTTTGTAGCAGAGTTGTTGAGCTTTAGAATGCTCTGCACAAAAATCTGCTTTTTGTCAGAGATATGTAGTCTGACAATATGAAAACATATGTTAACACAGAGCCCTCAGCTCCTTGCTTCATGTACAGAGAGACAGACAGACACAGAATCAGACACAGAAAACACACACACACAGGGAGAGAGAGAGGCAGAGTCAGACAGAGACAGAGAGACAGGCAGAGACTACCTAATGTTATTTATTGATGTAAAAATATAAATTTCCCATTACGGTGGGAGATTATGTAATTACTGTCAAAAATCAAACTCTTACAGATAGGCTTAGACAACTGCCATCAAAATCTTCCTTGCCCTTCAAAACTTATCTCAGTTGCCCTTGTTTCCCCAAACAGATATGACTTCATCATCCGTTAAACCCTCTGTGACCTTGTTCTCTTTTAAGAGATCCATTTTATTTTCTCTTATATCATAATATTATGCCACTGATATAATGTGTCTGTTAAGTAACAGATATGCCTGCCTTTCGTTATTTTTTTGTTCATGTGAGTACCTAAAGCGTACCTAGCATTTGGACATCTGAGGCTTATGCTGAGTTAAATGTAATGTTTGTTACTAGACAGAAAACACACAAAAGTGGGTATCTGGCATTATCAAAGGTTACCAATGTCAGGCCTCTTCTCTGGACGCACACCATTGGTGTTTAGGGAACATCTACCCACATCCTGTAGTGATGGTGATGGTCCATGAGCTGAAGCTAAGCCCTGACCATACGGCATTCATAGCGCAGTTTAAAAGTCTTTGCCCAGCACCAACTGACAGTGCCCTTGAATGTTTTATGTATAGTGACTTCAATGACTTAGGCAGAGTAGGATCCTCCCGAGGCCCAGCAAGGAAATGGCAAAGTATAGAATTATGGAGATAAGTACTGTCCTGAAGGAACTAGAAGTGGGCTGGTGGCTATGGAGGAATTAATGACACAAAAGCTGTTGGGGAAAGAGACAAGCCCAGCAGGAAAGCCTTTCCTTGTTTCCTGAGTAATGTTGAAGGGAGCCCAGCAGCTGAGGGGCCATAACTACATAGCAAATGATTCAAACTGATCAATGTAAAAGTCAGGGACTGCTGAGATGGACCCAGGTATCCAGATAAAGGATCAACATCAGAAGATGGAACTCTAGATTTGGTCCATAGAACACTAACTACGATGAACCTTAATGGAAGGGCCAAATCCTGGGAAAAGAATATAGGATTCCAAAGATGAAGCTTAACAGATAGGGAAGATACAGTTCATTCTTTTGGGCAGACTCATTTGTGCCTTTGTTCCTTCTACAGATATTTACTACAGGCGTTTGTTAGGTGCTGTGTTCCGCACAGTGTGGTGCTGGACACCCGGCTGGGGTAGGAAGGGAGTGAAGAAAAGATGAGCACAAAAGAAAGAGCAGACGTGGACTTAGAAGCTGCGATAGGGTGGGTGACATGTGCTCTGACGACTGAGCAGCACCAGCACAGTAACAAATGTGTTTATTTTATATTTTATACAGCACAGAGGGAGGGGTTAGCTGGCCTCAGTAGGAGGTTCTGTAGGTTCCTTAGGGGAACCATGTCAAGATACAAACATTTGGGAGGAGGGAGCTGATCAGTCATAACCACTCATGCTTGCACATGTCACCATTCACACTCAGGACAGAGTAAGGCTTGAAGATCACTCTGAGCTCTACCCTGGGTGGGAGACTCGGCCATCCCCATGGGTCCGAGGCACAGTTCTCTGACACGGCCTGCCTATGTCAACAATGTGCAGCATTTCCTCAGGACTCTCCACACCTATGTTCAGTGCCCCCTCAGCTCCACACGGATAAGCAAGCTCCAAGTAGATGCCAGGTGTCATAGTTTGTCTTTGGTGACGGGCAGTCCGTGTGGCTCCAGAGCGTTTCGCAGGGAAGTTGGCAGCAGTAGCACGCGCACACAGGTCTGCTTTGGGGAGCCACAGTTACGGGTGTACCCCAAGTGTCCGACTGGCTTCTAAACAGAAGAAGCTGTTTCCGGGTAACTTCAGGTCCCCACCCATTGTCGCCAAGCTGGATGGAGGTGACTCACTGCAGCAGGACAATCTTTAGTTCCATAAAATAGATTTAGCAGCCTGCTACCTGGACCAGAATAGACTGGGCTCCCCTAAGCTCCCCAACAGTTCCTGCTTCGTACCCTGCATCCAGGCAGCACCCCCTTTGTAGGAAAGCTAGGTAAAGAGTTGCGAGCAGTAGAGGGTGAAAATGCAAAAGGGAAACAGTTCCAGCACGTGAGACCTAGAAAAAGAAAAATGAACTGAATTCAGCTCTCACCATACCACAGAATCGTTCATTATAACGTCTTGATGGATGGTCCATGAGCTTGGCTTGGTTAGTCATGTGACCACTGGCTAGCTTCTATGTAAGTCACCTTGAAGGGGCTGGAGAGATGGCTCACTGGTTAGCAGCATAGACCACTTTTGCAGAGGACTTTTGGCTCCCAGCACCTACACAGTGCTTCACAATCATTTGTGACTCCAATTCCAGGGCACCCGAAGCCTCTTGTGGACGCAACAAGCACTTCATGCATGTCATGCATGTACTATTACACGTGTGTCAGCAAAGCACTCACACATCAACTAAATCAATCCTGAAAACTTTAAATCGGCTTGATTTTATCTGGAGAATAAGCATTAAATAAATTCTTAGAGTTACCCAAAAAGGAATCACAGCAAATTTTAGACAAAGTGTGAGTAAAGCCATGAGATTCCCGGAAAAAACAAGTAGATGTTCTTATGGCAGCTACGAGATCATCTCCCAGTGACATCCAAAGAATCAAGGCAGATTCACACACAGGACCTGGACCCACACCTGCTTTCCGTGAGAAGTCCTTGAAATATTTAATTATGTGAGTTATTACCAAAAAAGTCTGATAACTTTTAAAACAGAGCAGTTAGGAATTTGTATTTGTGGTTGAAGGATATCCTCAGTGTTAGGGACTTCTCCAATGATTGGCTTTTAGAGTTCTGTTTGGCTTTCTACGAGTCCCTGGGTCTTTGGAACATTCCCCTCAGTATTGGTCCTCTGCTGGCTTTCTGTGATCTTTTAGCTCCAGCTCGGAACCATTAAAATTTTCCAACGTATTTATTTCTACCTCTTTGAAGGATATACTTTTTGCCTAAATGAGATGCTGCACATAGGAGCAAATAAGTTTGCTTTCCTCTACTATGACAGAGATCTAGAAAGGTGATAGAAGCTGAAATTGACTATCCTTTACTGTCATGTATAAATGATATTTCATGGGGAGACTGCCACTGAACACCAAAAATATTTGCCATGTCAGTAAGCCATGATGAGAGGGAACCATTCCCGGTATGTGTGTGTGTGTGTGTGTGTGTGTATCTGTATGTGTGTCTATGTGTGTGTGTTTCAAAACACAGAAATGTAAAAAAAGAATCCAGCATCTTTTTTATACCACTTTTCTTGTTCCTCTTGTATGTTCTGAAAACCAGAAGCCGTCAATAACGAGCATCAGTTTTCAATAAACCAGAAAGTGCCAGTAACATATCTGGTTTTGTGCCATTGTTACATGGGTCTTGACATGGATGGATGACATTTGCCAAAAGTCCCCATCCTGCTCTTTTAGAAGGATTATGGTAGAGTAGGAGGGGTAGGGTCTGAAAGCCTGTTTGGATGCAGTTATCTCTGGCGATAACATTAACTAGAATTGAATAACTGCCAAATGAAATTTAATACATTTTCCCATCCATGAAATAGGCCTCTTAAATACAACAGAATAATTACTTTCACAATACTCCCTGGAAACAAAGAGAGCAAAAGCATTGAATATCTTTTTTGTTTGTGGTGTTTGTTGTTAGCTTAAGGATAAAGACAAGGGTATTTACCGAGATGCTCTTCGGCGTCGCTGAGTAAAATCAGCCTGGCCAACGGCCACCTAATTTGAAACTGCTTGTCTTTTAAATCTGTTTATGTTGGAAGAGTCGTGGCAAATATTAAATTCTATAATTTAGTTAGACAGCTTGGCCTTGGCCTGAGTTGGTCATCTCTGATTTTTTTCCTGTAATATAAAGAAACATAATACACTTTGAATATGTTATGTATGTGTATTTATATTCATGTAGCATTTGTGTAGACATATACATACCTATGTAGATATTATACATATATGTTTATATATGCAGTTTTCTAACAAAAGCTCCTGGAAGCAAGGCCCGTGTGCCCTTTAACTCACTTTCCTTTCCTAGCTGGACAGTAAAGTTGCTCAGTATCATAAGCTCCCTGCCTAAGTTTAGATCTTTTCTAGTTCTGCAACTAGGTGTTGGGTGAGTCACTCGGCTGTGCTCACCCTTTGATTTCTTCTCTGAAATTAAGTTTAGCCTGACTCCTTTGTCTCTCTAAGCTAGTGGTTCTCGACCTTCCTAATTCTGTGTGACCCTTTACTATAGTTCCTTATTTGTAGTGACCTCCAACTGTAACACTATTTTTGTTGCTACTTCATAACTTTAATTTGCTACATTCTAATGTAAATATCTGATATGCAGTATATCTGATAATGCAACCCCTGTAAAAGGGTCTTTTGATTCCCCCCAAAGGGGTCATGACTCACAAGTTGAGAACAATTTCACTAATCCCTTGAACTCTTATGCTCTATGAATTTAATATGTCTTAATGTTCTGCAGAAAGTATGATTATTTAAGTTACATGGTATTTATATAATTCTAAAAGTTAATATATGTCTGAATGTATTTGATTATTCCCAATGCTAACCTAAAGCAGGAGAATTTCATTTCTGGCTCTTCCAGAATTAGTGTATATTCTGACCTAAGATCCAAAGTGACTTAGAGATTATTTTGCATGAACTATCCATGACCTATCAGGTGTGCAGAAGAAGCGGACAAAGGTAGCTTTCTTCACTCCATGTCCCTTGGACCACATGAGCACAGAGTAGTCTGTTCGTATCTGACCTGTGTTGTCTTCAAGGTGAGGAGCTGATCCTTCAGACAGCCTTGACTCTCAGAACTTAGAAATGCTCGCAGCAGATACAGAGCAGGAAGAATGATCTCAAGGATGCTATGAATGATCTGGGGACAGAAGGGCCAGAACCAGAGGAAAGCAAACACTCTCTAGAGGCAGAAGTGGGGCCAGATAGTCCATAAGAAATGGCCTTAGGTTCACTGGGCTTTCTTGGCCCCAAACCCAACTCACAGAATCCAATCTGATTAATTGTATTGTATTTAGCTCCGATAAGTCTCTGTTCCACTTTGTCAGAATGCCACACCAAATTGGTCAATACATAAAAGTTTGACAAGGATTGCTGTAAGCTCAGTTCATTGTGCTTGTATAGAGAGAGGTGTGAATTAAGTAAATAGGTCAATCGTAATTAAATTAATTAATTTTAAATTTCATTTTTAACGTAAGTGCCTCAAATTGCATTGCAGTGGCTACAGGGAGAAGAGTCCATTCAGTAGTGGTAGTAAAATTAACTATTCTTACAAATTACTTTTAATTCTTTTGAGTCCACATAGAAGTTTATCAAAAGAGGGCTTTAGTAAATAAGAATTTTCTAAACATAATATATAAAATATATCATACTAATATTCAATCCATTGGTTAAAGAATTTTTTCCTGGTTATGTTACTTATCCTGCCCAGAATGAGTCAGTCTCTGATGTGGAGGTCCTCTGTCTGTTTTGATAGCTATAATTGTATTGGGTTTGCACTAGCCGGCACCACCAACCTACCTTGTTTCTATGTGACTAGAGGTCATCTTTCTAAAAGAAAATAGGGTTGAGACATACAGTCTGAGGCCAAGAAGACAAGCAATCAAAGTTAATTCTTCAAAATGGAATATTATTCCGTAGCTACAGGCTCCAGCTCATTACCACATTACCACATGAAGCTGGACACATTCAAGGTTATTTATGTGACCCAAAATACACAAAACAGTGAAACATCAAAGGGACTCTTGACCCCACTTTCTCAATGGGAAATGAATCATATTTGAAATTATGAAAGATAAAAGTAAACTGACAAACAGCCCTAAACTCCAAAAGGGAGTACCTGAGGTATCTTCATTCTCAGATATAACCTTGGGTATGTCCTACTGCCATACAGTGGAAGGACTTAAAATCTGAACCAGCTGGAGGTGGTGAATTCAAAAGTGGCCATCAGTAAAGGCAGCGAGCGTCTTGAGGGCCCTTGAGCTTCATCAGCTATCAGTTTCAGACAATAAGCAAGTATTTCCAATTAAAGTACTTAGTCCTGTGGACAAGTTTTGTCTATACACTAACGATTTTCCATATAATAATAGAATTGTTTGTGCTAAACCTGGGCTTATTCTCTGTGACCTATAGTGCCATTTCTTATCATTTTTGCACTTGATCAACTCATGATGGCTACTACCATCTCACAGAGAAAGCATCAAAGCTGGAACTCTACCTTCCTCTTTTCACTCTATAAACCCGACTTTCACAGTCAGCTCAGATGAAGAATATAGCAAGGTTGTAAGTTCATTTTTTCCTATCATGGGAACTGGAAGGGAAAATACACAATTGGTATCTGTTTTAAGAAACACCTTAAATTCTCTCACAGCTGCCTACAGAAAAGGCTCATGCACATTTGTAGAATGGTTGAAGGAGAAGGGTCTGCCATCTTCACTAAGGTCAAATTGTAGTTGCTTTCAGGGATCCCAACCTAGAGTCATCCCCTCTAGAAATGGAAGATGCTTAATGCATTGGGGTTTTCAAACTAGAACTTAAAACCTGCGTGAAAAGTGATCACCGTTCTTGTTCTAGAGAAAAATAAAAACGTGCCTGAAGGAATAGGTGGCCGTGGCCTGACTGCAGGAGAAGACCTGAGTTCAGAGAAGACCGGGTGTGTATCTGCCTGTTAGTGTAGAGAGCGGACTTAGCCTGTGTGGAGCTCTAGTCTGCACACTGGGACCAGGGAGTGCGCTCTGCCACGCCAGTCTGGGCTCAAAACCGAACAGGCTGCTTTGGAAGGTGCAAGGGGTCTCGGTACATCGGAAGAGGCCTAGTGGACACTCAGTAACCACCATTTAGAAAGTTCATGTTAAGGACACGCAGTAAGCTCACAGAGCCGGACTGTCCCTTTGTCTCCGCTGAAATGCTCATTTACACTTCCTAACATTCGGGGCTTTTGAGTCCTTTTACTACTCCAGCTGTGCTTTGAATCTAAACAATTACAATAATTTACGTGATCTTCCTTCCGGGCCCTGTATTGTTTTGTTTGCTATTGCTTTGGAGTGTGTGTGTGTGTGTGTGTGCTATGTGGCTACTTTGGCAGGATCTGTGTATGTGTAAAGGTGATACAAAATCCTCAGCTGCTCTGATTAGTGAGGTGGTAGTTTTGCTTCACATCTTTGGAAATTGTCATTTTTTTCCTTTGTGTGTTTCTATTTTTTATTAGGAAAGTAAATTTTGATTCACGGCAGTGTAAGTTCATGGATAAAAGCTTTTTAGAGTTAGCCTCACTGTATGGCGCAAACACTCACTGGATAGTGGGCTAACTAAATACAGAGTCAAATGTGAATGCTTCCTGTTCCCTTGGCTTACAAATGTTTAATGGTTTTACCCCAAGGCATGTGCTATGAAGTCGGCAACTGTACTTCTAGTGCCATGCATTCATCATCTCTGAACCCCAAACCCCAGAATAGGTAGTTCTGCTTCCTAAAACCAAGCGGTATTCTTTTCAAATGAAGTAACCATGCTGAACTCTGTAAGTTTATTCTCAGTAGCATAAAGGGTATGATATTCAGTATGGTATCTTTCTTAAGATCCGAGTAGTGGGGATGAGAGGAAGCTGGAACACTGTCCAGACATTCTCACATAGCGATGATGGCATTACTGGTGTGTTTAATAAAACCTTTATTGGTACATTTTCCGGTGTGGTGGCATTGGCAGAAATTGTCCCCCTTTGGATTTGTAACTCGGCAGCTGATGAAATACAGTGAACATTAATTTGGAATGGGCTGCCAGTTTTGGAAAGCCAGGTGACATTTTATTATATTTGTACCAAGCAGGGGCTGTGTCCCATAATGCGGTAGCTTCCGCTGTCAGAGTTAGCTGGCATTATGGAAGAGAGAGAGAGAGAGAGAGAGAGAGAGAGAGAGAGAGAGAGAGAGAGAGAGAATGGCAGGCCTGAGAATCTTATCCCCTGAAATGAAAGTCGAATGCCAAATTGAAATTCCTGTAGGATTTCCGATAGCAATGGGGGAATTGAGAAGCCCACAATTAAGCATATGGGCATTAAGATAATTGTCGGATCTGTTGGCGGACATGATGGAAGACAGATGGGTACGAATCAGTGCGCTCCACTGCAGCACCCTGGGAGACAATTTGACGTTTTACCTGCCTGAGCTCCTCTGCCATATTTGTCACTGGATGTAAGGCATGGCATCTTACTGAGTGTTAAGTGTTGGGTTGGTTTTCTTTTTTCTTTCTTTTTTTTTTCCCCATTGCAGAGCAGAACTGTAGGCATATGTGCAGTCCTTCAGCGCCCTCTAGTGAAACATATTTGGAGGATGTTTTTCTTCACAGGCTGCCCTTCATGCATCACATCCCAGATTGATACCCCTGGAAAATATCTGTTGTTCCTCCATCCACACTCAGCACTCCATTTCCTCTCATTGTCTCAGGTTGGGGCCCACCGTGAAGATGGCGTGGCTCTGAGAGGCAGCCATTCTCTCCTGCCAAACCAGGTTCCAGTCCCACAGCTTCCTGTCCAGTCTGCAACTTCCCCTGACTTGAACCCACCCCAAGACCCTTACAGAGGTAAGTCGTCTCTTTGGAAAACAATAGTCTTCACTTTGATGTCAACTGTCCCTTAGCAGCATCTTGGAGGCCCTGGCAGAAAACCAAGAACCCAATTTGGTATAGAAGTGGTAAAAAAAAAAAAAAAAAAAAAAAAAAAAGGAGAGTAGCTAGAATTTGGCCAGCTAATTGTGTTTCTTCAGCCGCTGTTTTCCTCCGACGTCCTCTGATATCCCAGTCCCGTTTCAGTAGGGAATTAGACAACAGACAGATGAGAGGAAATTTTATTTTAGCTATTTCCACATTTTATTCATTCAGTTCCTCTAATATGGTTAGTTGTGGCCTGAAAATGATGTTTCCAAATGGGTAGGAAGGAAATGGTTTTGTTGTTTAAGATGGAAGGAAATGTAGGTACATTAAAAAAAAAAAAAAAAAAAGAAGAGTGAACTGGGCTGGATGGTTTGGGCTGTGGAGTGATCAAGCCCTGCAACAGTGTGTTCTGCCCCCATCCCCTACTACAAGGACTTTCACGCCCCCAGGAAGTTGTGATATGATACAAAGACTAAAGTGGAGCCAGCTTCCTGTGCTGCTCTTGAGCCAGAGGAACAACATTCACTTATGGTATCTTCTCCCTCGCTCCATGTTTAAAATAAACAAGATAACACTACCTTGGGAATTCCAGTCACCAGGCTTTCAGCTGTTGACCTAAATGAACACTGAATAATTTTTGTAGATACAGGTACAGAGTTCACTTTTTATCAAAACAATAGTGATCCCATGCCTTGTCTGTTACTCTTTGTTATGTGGTTCTCCAACTGTAGCCCAAGAGGCTAATTAAAATGCAGATTCTGGTAGTGTGACCGTTGGACCGTGCCTAGCTCAGGGCTCCCAGATGGGAAGTGCTGCTGGCCCATGAAACAAATCCTGAGTCACAAGTTTTCAGAACACACAGATTGTAAGTAGAAGGATCTGTGACAGACATAGAGCAGCCCGAGAAAGAGTTACGGTAAGGCTGTGTTTTAAATGTAGTGTGAAGGCCAGAGAGTGGTTAAGAGTGGTGGTGAGCAACCATGAGAACCAGAACATGGGTGTCAGCACGTACATAAGAAGCTGAGCATCCTACACACACCTGCCACGCTAACTCCCAGAGGAGAGGACACAGAAGAATCACTGGAGCTTGCTGTCTTCCTGACAACCAAGAAAACACGAGACCGAGGTTTTAGGGAGAGCCCTCGCCTCAAAGGAATAGGCAGAGAATCAGAGAATAATAGAAGAGGATACCAGATGCCCTCTTCTGGCCTCCTGGAGAACACGTGTGTGCCCAGGCATATACACGTGAGTACGCACTCACAGAGACACCTACAAACAAATAACTAACCTGCCAAATGTTGCGTGAACATGAGCAGTGGAGCAAAGCTAAAACTCCAGATTGCTCCTGTGAGCACTGCACCTCCTTGCATAGGTGCCATTTTTTAAACACTGATTACTCCTCAAATAGAAGAGAAGCTTAATTTCAGAATATCATTAGGGTATCTATTGAAGCCTTGACTGCACATATTTAGCGTACTCCCTGGGAATTATATTTTAAGGACATTTTTCTATTAAATCATTGCATATGGAAGAAACTCAATATAATAGCTGATATTTACTCGGGTTCTTAATCAGAACATTGAGGTGTATGATTTTCATGATTATGATTTTCATTGCAATTAAGTTGATGTTTTGTAGACAGTGAAATTACCATCTACTCCAAAAGATTGCAAAATAGAATTTAACCTCAGCGCCGATGCAGGGAAAACTTGTTTCCACAGGTGCGTTTTGGAAACTTCGCCAGACAGCAGGGGAAAGTGATGGAGGATCCCGGTTCTGGCTGGCTGGAAGCTTTGCATTTCTGGGGCTTGTGTCCTTGCCTATGGAGTTCCGGACATCACCTGATGTGTTTCTTTTCTGATTTCTTTCTTTCTATAGGAATGCCACCAGGTCTCCAGGGCCAGAGCGTGTCTTCTGGCAGCTCTGAGATCAAATCTGATGATGAGGGTGACGAGAACCTGCAAGACACAAAGTCTTCTGAGGACAAGAAATTAGATGACGACAAGAAGGATATCAAATCAATTACTAGGTCAAGATCTAGGTAACAGTATATAATACTGTCGCTTCATTTAATTCCTTTATTGGACTTTGATGAAGTGAACAGAACAGGAAGAAACTACTCAGTTTTTTCCTGGCAGGTAAAGCCTCAGATGAAAAGAAAAAAAATGAAAGGCCTATTCTAGAAGCATTTGAGGTATCGTTTAAGATACCTGCATTCTAGTGAAGCCTAATTGCCTTTGAATTTTCAAATTTGGACCTAATGCTAATTAATTGCACACCATAAAATTATTTGTACCTGATTCACATGAAAACAGTTTCTTTTTAAAACTGTATTCTTCAAATTTGGTCAAAAATGTTTTTTCCTAAAAAATCTTTCTAAAAGGGAGGTTTTAGCCATACTATACAGTCAATTAATTGTATATACAAATATAAGGGTTTTTTTTGCTTATCTCTTAGAAAATTCTGATTTCCTACTTTTATCCTAAACAGGTTGCTGTGTATAAAATAAATTTTAATGTTTTTCCCTCCTCTCTGCTACTAAAAACACAACTGCAGAGAAATGGCTTCCAGGTGATATTCTTAAATATCCACTACCTTTACATTTCTGTGTGTCTCTCTAAACTTGAGTCTGGTAATCAGAGGATTTGCGGTTCCATGGCACCATCCGCATTGCCTTCATTCCTTTGGGTTAATTTTCTCTGCAGATTACCCAGTTGTGCCAAGACCACAGCTTTTTTTTTAAAGGTTGTGGTTCCCAGGCTACAGCTGGCATCTTTCACGAATCACGTTCAAGCTGCCTTTTCATGTCTTTATAGCTATCACGACAAATTACATTCTGTGTCCTGCCACTGCTTGCTCTAGAGATGCTCTCTTACCTCTTCACTGTCGTATCTCCCACCATTTCAGTTTCCCGATTTGGGCGATAAAGGCAAAAAAGCCTTGGGTGGGGATTTTACATCCTAAAGAGCTTGTGACTAGCCAGTTCTTGGTGATTTAGTGGCCATCACACACACACATACACACACACACACACACACACGTATATGTATGTATGTGTGTGTGTGTGTATATATATATATATGTATGTATGTATGTATTATTGGCTTCTCAGAAGTTTCAGAATATCATTTTACTTGCCATTTACTTGTCCTCATCTTAGCCGTCATCCTCTTGCCATTTATACTGTATGCCTTGCCGTATCTGCAGAAAAGCAGTGCTTTTCAAATCTAGTTTGTCCGTGAGCAATTCATTTATATGAGTAACTCATTTCTAATTAGTCACTATCCTGAAAACTTTCAGAGGACAGGTTCCCATTTTCTGATTTCCCCTTCTGTAAGCTATGGCAGGTGGTCAGTGTCTAAAACATATTGCCAGTCTTTTGCTTGGGGATAGGCCTAACAGAGACTCAACTAATTCCTTTTTGCCTGATGAAATGAAGGAGCAGTATGACTGCCTGCATTTCCTTGACACCAGCAGAAATTCTGGGAGAGGGGAAAGGGAGAGCCAGGAGGAAAATGAGGAGGCAGAGAAAGAAGAGGTTCTGCCCTAGGCTTCAGTTCGGGGTGTGTGGCTCTCACAGCAGCAGCAGCAGCAGCCTCGGCGCTGGCTGTGAGGTCAGAAGTCAAGCCTTGCAGCATTTCACAGCCCCAGCCCCGGCAAACTCTTCCGTGCCGGCATGCACACACCCTCCGGGCTTACAGTGTCTAGGAATGCCATTCTTGTTCCTTCCTGGTTAGTTCCTCTCCAGGGTAATTTGCCATGTTGGCAACTGGGATGCCACCTGAGGACTTTGATTTCCTCTCTTTCTTATTAGCACGTGTTCATCATGCGTGGTGATGGGTTTCGTAGCAACGTTTCCCTTCAAGCCCACCGTGGGCTTTGAGCATTTGCACTCTCCTTTCCCTTGCTTCCTTCTACTACCCAGCAGTGTGCCTGCTTCTTCTTCCCTGCGTTGGGAACGCTGGGCAGCACACACAGAAGGGTGAGCCCAGGCCCCTGACTCTCACCCTGTACAAAACAATCAATTTTAAATGGGTGGAGGACCCAGTTGTAAAACCCGAGACTAGAAAGAAAGCGCTTCAAGATACAGGCGTGGGCAAGGGTGTTGGTGTTCTAAGCAGGACTCCAGGGGTTTAGGGACAGGCCGCAGGGGAAGGCTGCACCCATGCCTTTGAAGTCAGCCCTCATTCCATGAACACTGAGGAGCTAATCTTCTTCATCCTCAGTTTTTAGTGTGAGGGTTCATCATCGTGACTCTTTGAACAATTTGGGCCTAGGGGATTTTAAGCTTCAAGATTCTATGCCCAGTGGCTTGGCCTGAAAATAGTCACCTCCCTCTTGTCTATGCTTCCTTCTCCCTCTCCCTCTCCCTCTGCTCCTTCTCCCTCTCCTCCCTCTACCTGTCTATCCCTTCCCCTCCCTCTCTTCTTCTTCCCCCCCACCTCTCTTACTTATTTTTTATTTCCCTAATGCTTCTTAAATTCAGAATCCAGAAAATATTTTTGCTCATGGTATCTCATCTAGAGGTTTTTGTTTGTTTTTGGTGTGTCTTCTTGAGACAGAAGGAAAAAAAAAAAGAAAAAAAAAAACAACTCTCTTCCAACTCTCTTTTCTTTATAATAATCCTCAAAATGTTTGAAATCCTGGCTCCCTGAATCCATCTGTGAGTGATATATTTTCCAAATGGTTCATCTGCCTTCTACTGGAAAGTCTCAGATGGTCACTGTGACCATCAAAGATGGTCAGAACCCCGACCTTATGCATACTGAACCCATGCTTTTGTGATGAATCACAGAATAGTTAGGTTCTAACAGAGAGACCTGTCTGGCTTCCTTTGTGACTCACAGGGATCATTATGGTCAGTCATAAAGAGGAGGTGTTTGGGTTTGTGTTGTGTTACATAGCTGATGTCAATTCAGGTTTCCTCAACTTTGAATCTCACAAGCATCCATAAGGTGAAAGACCACGGAAATCGTCTTTCTTTGTTTTTTCCCATGTATATAATTACTAGCATTCTCGAGACTCAGAGAAGGCTGGTGGGTTGGGCAGTCTTCAGAGGTGGACACTGTTGGCACTCTGATAGTTCTAGTTCATACAACCTGTTAACCTGGCTTATGTTTACTGTGCTCTACCAAAATCTGATTGTGAATCACTTATTTTCCATGGGTTTCACATATCACAGTATAAAAAAAGTTTTAAAGATGGTTTGGGCAATCTTGTAAGTGTTCTTATAAGTCTAAACCAAGCCTGGATTGCTGTCGACATGAAGACTGAGCAAAGGCGTGTGAAGCCTTCATTCCCCTTCTGTGTCCCCCGACAACAGAATGGACATACTCTGGCCCTGCCAGAGCCAGTTCACCATCTTTTGTTTGATTTGGATAAAATTCCTGGCAACAACCAAAAGTTTCATGTGTGCATTTCTTAAGCCAACCCCAAGGTCAGATGCAGGTCAACGGAGGAAATTCTGCTAAGGACGGATCTGACAAGTCTGAAAGAAAATGTAACATGGACCCCATCATCCCTGCAGCACTAGTAAAGGTCTGGTCCCTCTTGCCTTGCAGCAATAACGACGATGAGGACCTGACCCCAGAGCAGAAGGCCGAACGTGAGAAGGAGAGGAGGATGGCCAATAATGCCCGCGAGCGCCTGCGGGTCCGAGACATCAACGAGGCTTTCAAGGAGCTGGGCCGCATGGTGCAGCTCCACCTGAAGAGTGACAAGCCCCAGACCAAGCTCCTGATTCTCCACCAGGCCGTGGCTGTCATCCTCAGCCTGGAGCAGCAAGTGCGAGGTCAGCGCACAGACACTTGCACACACACCCCAAAGAATTGCGTGGATGCGGGCTGTCTCCCGGTCCGTCTCCTGGGATTAGGACGTAGGATGCCGATATAGCGTGTGGTACAGCTGTTCTGTTTGTGCTGGCAATTACCACACACGCTCTCCCAACCTGTTTTCATGCTTTTCCTTTGTGGAGGTGGATGTGTGCGGGTACCAGTGTGTGGGGAGGGGGAGCCGTCAGAGGTTAGTTACTCTGGAGCGTCATTCCACAGGTGCCCCAGAGAGACAGGGCCTCTCCCTGGGACCTGAGGCTTGCTAGTTAGACTAGGGCTGGCTAGCCAGGGAGTGCCAAGGATGTGCCTGTCCATCTTGCCAGTGCTGCTTTACAAGTTTGCCGCCACACCCGCCTTTCTGTGTGAACACTGGGTACTGAGCTCAGGTCCTCAGGCTCACACAGCCATCATTCCTAGTGAGCTAGCCATCTTCCTGACCCGTATTCTTTTTAGAAATATCACTGCTGCTGTTCTGACAAAGGCTCTTTGTTCCGTAACTCAGACTAGCCTAGAACTTTGCATAGCAGAGACTGACCTTAAATTCACAATTCTCCTGGCTCTGCCTCTCAGGGGCAGGGATCTCAGACCTGAGCCGTCACCCCTGCCTCTATACTGTCATGTGGTGGCGTGGAGTCGGTGTGCAGCTGATGACCGTTCACATGAGTCACCCGCTTCCCTAACTGCCACCTCATCCTGTAATGGAGTCTAGCACGAGCAGAAGAGGGCTTCTCCGCCCGTTGGGGAGCCCTGTGCTGACTGCATGCCCTGTGCTTTCTCATCCCACAGAAAGGAATCTGAACCCAAAAGCCGCCTGTCTGAAAAGAAGGGAGGAGGAGAAGGTGTCCTCAGAGCCTCCCCCGCTCTCCTTGGCTGGCCCGCACCCTGGGATGGGAGACGCAGCGAATCACATGGGACAGATGTGAAAGGGTATGCTCGGTCGGTTCCCCGCCATTGCCGTCCTCCGGTTCTCCTCAGGTTTTACTGAGATTAGCCTGTATTTTCTTTTCTTTTAAAAAAAAAAAAAAAAAGGCGGGAGGGGGGCTTTTAAAATAATTTAAAATTTTATTTTTCTATCACTGTATTAACTGGTTTTTTCTCCTTTTCCTTTCTCAGGTCCAAGTTGCCACCTTGCTTCATTAAAACAAGAGACCACTTCCTTAACAGCTGTACTATCCTAAACCCACATAAACACTGCTCCTTGACCCCTTTTTTTGTAATATAAGACAAGTCTGAGTAGTTATGAATCGCAGACGCAAGAGGTTTCAGCATTCCCAATTATCAAAAAACAGAAAAACAAACAAAAAAAATATGAAAGAAAGAAAGAAAGAAAAAAAGTGCAACTTGAGCGGCGACTCCCTTAACATATCACTCTGAATGTGCGCAGCAGTATGTACAGGCTGAGACACAGCCCAGAGACCGAATGGCAATCCTTCCACACTGTGGAGCAATGCATTTGTGCCTAAACTTCTTTTGGAAAAAAAAAAAATATAATTAATTTGTAAGTCTGAAAAAAAAATATTTAATTTAAAAAAATTGTAAACTTGCAATAATGAAAAAGTGTACTTCTGAAGAAAACGACATGAACGTTTTTGTTGGTATTCAAGTCAGCTAGTGTTTCTAATTACCGGATTTTGAATAGGGGAAGCCCGGCTGCCCTCAAAACAAAACCAGCAAACGTCCTGATGGCAACGAAATGATGACATTAGCCATTCCTTAGGGTAGGAGGGACAGATGGATGTTATAGACCTATGACAAATATATATATAAATATATATATAAATATATATTAAAAATTTAGTGACTATGGTAAGCTTTTGTTCATTTGTTTCAGACTTTTTTCTCCTGTAAAAAAATAGTACTGATTAACTTTTTTAAAAGAAAGATTTTACTGTAAATATGGATTTTTTTTTTTTTGTCTGATTTTTTGTCCCTTCTCCCGGTTTGTTATCGTAACTGTAGTGCCAACTCTGCTTCTGGAGGGGCAGTGCAGGACGAAGTTCTGACCCTGATGTTGCTTCTCATTCATAAGTAGTAGAAAGTTGTTTCTCCAGTCTTTTGGGAACACAGGACTTAAAAGTCACATCATGTGTAGAAATTACACGCAGCGTTGCCCGGGCAAGGCAAAGAGAGTTTGCCTGGCTGGTGGCACTGCCCTTGTAACCCTCGCCTGGGATTTTCAGAGGTACACGGTTAGAATGCTACAAAGTTACCACTGTGCCTTCCAATGTTTATATCATCGGAAACATAACATAATCAAAGTGGCTGTGATTTAACAAAACGATTCAAGTGTTACCTACCTGTGTAGCCGAAGTAGTGTGCAGTGAGGCGTTTCTGAATACATGGTCAGATTTTTGGAAAAAATTAAAAAAAAAAAAATTAAAAAAAAGAGTCAAGTTAAAAAACCGTCAAACGATAAAATTGCAAGTAGTGTGACCGAGCTGATTGATTTTGTTGCTTTCTTGATTTTTTTTTTCTTCAAAATGGGTTTACTAAAAAGTAGATGACTTACCTGCCTCCTCCTTCGTCTGAAAAATGCCAACCAATCATGCAGCATTATAACAAGCCTTATACGCCCTAAAGCATTAAGTTGCACTTTCAGGAGGGGTAGTGCAGTATTCTCTGGCCAGTATGAATGAAGTTTATACTTAACATTTGATAGAAACATAGATCAAACTATGGCACAGCAACTCATCAGATAGCTAGCGTTGACTCTGGGCACAATGAACCAATTCCCACCCGAAACCTTCC